>NW_009712192.1:91404-94396 GCF_000703405.1 Apaloderma vittatum
GCGTGTCCAGCAGCCCGGAGCCTGGGATGCCCGTCATCCAGAGCACTTACGGCATCAAAGGTGAGGAGCCTCATATCAAGGAAGAGATGCAGACCGACGACGTCAATGGAGAAATCTACGATGAGTATGATGAGGAAGAGGATGACCCCGATGCGGACTATGGCAGTGACAGTGAAAATCACATTGCGGGGCAAGCCAACTGATCAGGGTCCAAGTATCTCGTGACCTACAGGACTTCAAGGAGAAAAGAAAAAAAATAAATAAAGCCCCATCTGGTTTATCCTTGCCAGTGGCCAAGCACATTAACTTTCTCATACACTGACTGTTACTTTAACTGTTAGTCTTAACTAGTTGGGACATCAGCTGACTAATAGACATCAGCCTGCATCAGAAGAAAAAAGGCTCAGAAGAAAGGAAACAAAGACAACGACGACATCAACAACAGAATGATATAAGCTATGGGTAAAATAATGCCAGTAATTCAGCTGCTATACCCAAGCACTGAAGTCTTACCCGTCGACCTTTTATTATTATTATTTTTTTTTCAAATAAACTTTATGGCTGTTTGTTCTACAATGTTCTAGAAATTCTCACTCAGGTACACAGTGCCAACAAGTGGCTTGTGAATGTGTTTTGTTGTTTTGTGCTACAGTTTAAAGAGAAAAAATTTTTTTTTTGGTAATGCACCTGACAGGAAAGAAAAAAAGATAAAATTCCTTTTACCCCCTCTGTCTCCTCCTCCTCCTCCCTGGCAAATCTGGGTCAGAGGTGCGTGTCTGTGTGTGTGTGTGTGTGTGTGTGTGTGTGTGTGCGTGAGTGCCTGTGCGCGTGGCTGGCAAGGAAGGAAGTGGGGAGTCTGTTTCTGTTAACCCCAACAAGCAATTATTTCCTTTCAAGAGAGGACTTCTCTTCATCAGTTGCACACCATACTGAGTCTTTGAGCAAGTGCCAAATTTGTACTAAAGCGCTGAACTAGTCCAGTTTGCTTTTTTTTTTTGTTGGTCTCTTCTTGTTTTGTTTTTTCTTCTGCTTTTCTTTTGCTTCCTGCTCTGTCTAAAGTTAGGACAGTGTTGTATCTTAGACAATCCCTTGAAGAACCTGATATACCAGCAGCTGGTGAGATTAGACATATATTTTTGGTTTTGGTTTTGATTTTACTTTTTAAAGGAAACTGTAGGTGCCATTCTCAGGTGAAAAAAAGAGAGAGAGAGAGACATAAGAAATTTAGAGAAAAAATATTTTATGGTCTTGGATTTTCATGTGTGCGTGTTTATGGTACTAATAAGAATAATATTGGATTATTGTGAGCAAAAAACATGTTCCAGAATGAAGTCCTGCACCCTCCAAATGACTTGGTCTGTAAGGAGCCTTTGCTTTTAATTTACACTTCAAGTGGCTGCACATACAACATAAAAAAAACTTGTCTAAAATGTGCTTTCCTCTTCACAGGACACGGCAACTACATTAGGTTACCATGATGTCCTGTTTTGATGAACTTGTACCTTCAGGGTGGCTGAGTAGCAATCTCTGATTCAATAGGCTTTTTTTTTTTAAACTGTCTTTTTTTTTTTCTCCTTTGTACTTGCAGAAATCCATTTTTTTATCAGTGCGATGTGTGTGTAGGAAGGAGGTCTAATAGCTGCAAAGAGATTTCCGTATTCAAAGTGGGCATGCAAGAACCCAAACCTTTGCGGTGCTGAGTTTCCCTGGCTGCTGCTTCTCACAAGTGAAAAATTGTCCTCCTGGGCTAAAATATTTCCAGCGTTATTTTAGAGCCCTTGGATGTGTTGCTTGGGCAGTTTTGCCTTCCTTGGGCAACAGCAGCCAGGTGAGAAAGGTGGATTTACACAAGCGTAACCCTGAGCTGATTTTAGGCTCTTGTATTACCAATAAGGAAACTGAATGTTACACTTTATTGCAGAAGAAACCCCAATGTAACTACAAGTAAATCGAGTCTCTTTTCAGGTCCTCAATCTGATCTTCATGTTGAAGGAGAGGACCCAGGTTCATTTAGCAAGACAGAAGCGTTAGATCCAAACCAACCAACCAACAAGACTGCACCTAATTTCAAGCAGCAGCTGTTCAGGAGCTCCTCTCTGGCCTGGGAAGGAAAATTTTAGGATCTGAGGCAAAAACCTTCCTCGGAGTCAGTTTCTTAACTGAGGATGCCACGTTTGTATTCATGTTGCTCCCTGGTAAATTGAAACTCCTTGCTATCATTACGACTTTTAACTTGTAAAACTAGCCCTGTGCATTTTTAGTGCCAGTGAGATCCCAGCCCGGGCATTTGTGGGCTTCAGGAATTGGCAGCATTGATTTTGCAAATGGTCCTTTAAATTTAGCCATTGGTGCCATCAGCTATTTGAGGGCAGGTGCAGGATGAAAGGGGCAGGTAGGAGGAGAGGCTGGGAAGGAGGGTGTAGGGGGGCATATCTCATTGCCTCTTGAAATCCCACTTGAAGTGTAACTTGACCTCTGCAGACCTTGTGCAAAGCAAACAAGCAAAATGCCACTGAAGACTTAGGACAATACTCCGATGAGCAGTTTGGACGTGTGATAGTTTTACCCTGCAACATCTGTTTCGTTTTTCTCCTTTTCTCCCTTTTTTTGATTTCCAGCTTGCCCTCAAAAAAAATCTTTTCTATTTTCTCTCTCTCAGAAGATTTGCTTGGAGTAGCTGATCATATCCTCCATGTCAGAGAGGGTTCTTTTTGTTTGTATTTTATGACTGTGTTGGGGTTTTTTTTCAGTTGAACTGCCTCTTCTTGCTAGTGTTGTAATGGTAATTATAATAATAATAATAATAATAATGGTCAGCTGTTCCCAGATTAGTAAATTATGTATAATTTATTTTATCCCCTCCCCCTTTTTTAACTTTATTTTATTCTGTTCTAATTTGGCAGTGCAGCAAATGAAGCTGTTAGGCTATTTAAAATGGATACCCCTCCCCACCTTGCCTTTTTTATATATATATAAATATATATATATACAT
>NW_009712193.1:0-23282 GCF_000703405.1 Apaloderma vittatum
TGCACTCAATGCCACTGTCCGTGTCACTGACGGAGATGTTAAACAAGACTGGACCCAGCACTGATCCTTGAGGGACTCCACTTGTCACTGGCTTCCACTTGGACATGGGACCGTTGACAGCCACTCCTTTGGTGCGCGGCCATCAAGACAGTTCTTTATCCACCTAATTGTCCATCCATCAAATCCATATTTTATCAGCTTGGAGACCAGGATGTAATGCAGGACAGTATCAAAGGCTTTGCTCAGGTCCAAGTAAATGACGTCAGTTGCTCTTCCCTTGTCTGTTGATGTTGTGACCTTGTCATAGAAGGCCACCATATTTGTCAGGCATGATTTCCCCTTGGTGAAGTCATGTTGACTGTACTCAGTCACCTCTTCATTATTCTTCTGCCTCAGCAGTGCCTCCAGGAGGATCTGCTCCATAATCTTACCAGGCACAGAGCTGAGACTCTGAGTTCCCCAGATCCTCCTTTCCCTTTTTGAAACTGGGTATTATGTTTCCCCTTTTCCAGTCAGTGGGGACTTCACCTGACTGCCATGAGTTTTGGAATATAATAGAGAGAGGTTTAGCAACCTCATCCTCCAGTTCCCTCAGTACCTATGGGTGAATACCATCACGTCCCATGGAGTTGTACACTTTCAGGTTCATCAGATGGTCATGAACCTGATCTTCGGTTACAGTGGGCAGTTCTTTCATCCAACCCTTGCCATTGTCTTCTGTACCAGAAGCTCCATCAAGTTGTAGTATCTGTGTAGAAGGAAAGAGAAGCAGGGCTGGGGGATGTGGCAGATGAATGGAAGGAGTACTTAGGACTACACTCAGAAGGGTATAATTCATGGAGTATTGTGCCCTGTGAAGCACTGGGTAGGGAGCAGCACAGCTGCAACAATGCGTATCTGTACCCATGGCCCGCCATAGGCATTTGGAAATCCTATTATTTTTCTTTTCTTTCCTATGGACCTCTAGATAAAAAACGCCCAGAACTTTGTAGCCTGTTCAGTATATATAGTTACAAACTACTGTTTAAGTTGAATTTCTTTAATGGAATAAGTATTTATATATATATATAGAGAGAGAGAGAGAGAGAGAGGATGGTTTTTTTTCTGTTCGGAATTAACTCTTAGGATTTTCCTACATAGTGCTTCGGTAAAATGTAAAGATATCAGTCCCATACTTGCTAATTCCAAGGGCTCTGTGCAGCTCATTACAGACTTTACTTTTTGATTTAACTTTTAAGTTGAACTTGCTTAATCAGTGTGGTGTTGGACAGAAATATTATCTGTTGTTATATTGTCATATCTGTGTACTCATGGCAACACTCTTTTCACCTGATTGTACAGTATTGACTGATGTTTTCTCTCTTTATTCACTGTATTGTTAGAGAGAACATGCTCTCTCTCTCTTAAAGATGCTGTTCTGCAACAGTTTTTTTACATGCATCTTTACTCTGCCCATAGCGTGAAGGACAGTTGGGTAAAAAGAATGTTGAAAACATCGTTTTCATATAGAATGATTCCTGATATTTTTCTTAGAGTGTGAACAGAAAACTCACTCTATTGACTACTAGATGGCATTGACTCCTTTTCTTATGAAAGATAAAGGATACTTGGCTCTGGGAAGTAATAGGCAAACTCAGCTACTCCTGCATTGTAGAAACATGCACCAAAAGGACAACGTAGTATACAAAATGTAGAGTAGTAAATGACATTCTGTTGTGTTCTGTAGTATTTGCATCAGTGAAAACTGGCCATGGATGGTCCTAAAAAAGGTACTGTCAGTTATGATTATGAAGTGTTGGATATGGTCTGCACATCTTGTGTTCCTTGACCTGACAGTGAATCCTATGTAAAATAGCATGGGGTTTTTGTTTTCTTTTTTTGTTTGTTTGGTTTGAAGGTTGGTGGTTTTTTTTCTGTTTGTAAGTGTAGTGCTGCTGCTTGACACGCCTTTGGGAGGCTGGGCATATGATTTGATTTTGCTGTTGTGGGGTCATACAAATACAGATTATGTGATTTTTTTATTTTTTTTTTTTTGGTGGCATGTGTTTAAGGGTTTGTAAGCATTTCTGTCAAAGCTCTTTGACTATTGGCTTCCGAGAGAGCTAAGTCAATAGCTGTCTATAATACACAGGTCAAGTGGCGTGTGCTTTTTTTTTTTTTTCCGATTTGTTTTGGGATTTGTTTTGTTTGTAGGTTTTTTTTAAAGTAATCCAATCATTTAGAATACAAAACTTATCATCCTGTCTTAAAAAAACCCCAGACCTTGCAACATCAAAAGGCATCTTTAGAAAACAAAGTTATTTTGAAGTATGGAAGAATTTATGAAGGACATAGTGGATTATGTAGAAAAACTGCTCTTGTGTCACATGGATGACACTAATGAAATTGTAAAGAATTACATTATAATAAGAAGAGGTAATGTTTAACATCACCCCCTCTTGTGTGGAAATGTGCTCAGGTACGATGCTGTTCAAGCCTTGAATTAAGCAAAACACAGAATTTGGTTATTAAATGAGTAACTGTCTGAAGTTGCTATAGTTAAAAAAATTCTTTAAAAACATTGTGAAATATTACTTTTTGTTTGTTTAGAGAGCAATTGTTTTGAATAGGACTTAAGAGTGGAGTCCTTATGGCTTATTATGTTCTTGGCTATACCTTGGAAATATTGTTTGGATTCAGGTAACTCTGCCAATCCTTGTTCGATCCAACCTGGTAGTTCCTGTGATTCTTGATGTTCCAACTGTTCATGGCTGTTTATCAGGTTCAACTTATTTTCTTTAGTACCTGCTCCATCATTTTTAGAGGACTGCTGTTGTTATCTTCATAGGCATATGCTTGCTCAATTTATAAATGTCCAGTTCTTCCGTAAGTCTGTGGCTATTTTTTGAACATTTTGAGTATTCAAAGCTGAACATCAAGTAATTCTGTCGGAAGTGTCAGAATATGTCCTAAATGCTTAGTTGCTTGGTCTGCTGTTTTTGTTCGCTGAGAAGATTTGATTGAATGACTCATCCAGAGGTCACTGTGTTTCTGATATAATGCTAACATCTTGTAATATATTGTATTTTAAGATGGATATTTTTGGGATGGGGGTGGAAGGAAACCAGTATCCTGAAAGAGAAAGAAAAATGGTAGTCAAACATTTTTTTTTTTTTTTTTCCCCTCAGAGTACTTCATCTTACTTGTTTTTACCGTTGCTGGGTTCCAAGGAAGTTATAGTGACTGGATAGTACTTATGTTGTGACTGATGAACATTTATCCAGTTGGAAAGTTGTACTTTCTGAACTGTGGCAACCCTTGCAGTCATCAGTTCTGACATGCATGTTTCTTTTGGTTTTTAATGTATTTGGCATTGCACTCATTATTCAAAATCAGTGAAACATTACAGGAAGAATAAAAGTCTCTGGAGGAGCCAGAGGCATGCTGTGCCTCCACTCCACTGACAATTAAGTCTGCATAGGTTTTTCATAGGGGTAACAAACCCCAAATCTCTCCGGAGCTACTGAGAAGTTGCTTTAAAATAATTCACAATGTTCAGGGGTTTTTTAATAAAAGTTTAAGTGATGAATGATTATTATTAAATAGAAACTTACGGATGTTGTTTTTAAAGCAGTAAACGTCTAGCTCAGGCATGTCCAGAAGCAAAAGACTTGGTTAAAGCAGGCTTCTGACATACTCCAGACTGTTCATATACTGCACATAAAATATGACATGTTAAGTATGTTTGAGCCTCTTGTACCTGTGCTCGTGGAGGAGTTTCTGAAAAGGTAAATGACTGAAGATTGAGGAAAAGAGAAAAATACAGCCTCATCTAAATGAAAAGGCTAGAAAAGCAACAGTAATAGATTTCAGTTAATAGAGTAGAATTAATCTGATTAATACATGGAAAGGGATAGATTTATTTTTTTTTTTAAATTGTAGTGAAAACAATGAACTATCAGTAAAATTCTCAAAACTTCACATTATAGAAATTTACACATTATAAAAAATCTTCAGCTGCAGCTCTTAGAGCGTAAATGCTTAGGAACATGGCTTATGTGTGTAACAGCTGCAAAATTTGGCTCTGTTACATTTCCAAAGTAGCTAGGAATTAGAACAGAGCACTAGACAATTTGAAGAGAAAAACTTTCTGCTTGAGAATGTTTTGTATTTCAGGGAGTGTAGAAGTAGTGTGAGGAGTGTAACAGTAGTAGCGCATAGGTTTGCTACTTTTTTTACAAGATGCAGAAATAACAGTTTTTGAGTAAGGGCTGACAAAAACAGGAGGAAGCGCAATTACAAGTCTTGGTTTTGATCTAGCAAAGTGCGTTAGGCTAAGCACATCAAAACTGTCTAAGTAATGTATGCTTCTAGTATACAGTTCCATTTTATGAGATAAAGCTGAGAGCAAGCAGTACCAGATATTTTGTGAAACGGCATTCTTTTCGTAGTGATTTTGGGTTTGCAATTCAATGCCCCTGTAACTTCATCCCTTTAGGTATGATTTTGCACTCTTAATATCTACATTAGCTTTTGTTTGGTTGATTTTTTGTCATCCATTTAGACGTAAACGAGCTGTAAGCTTTTGGTCCAAGGAAACTGAGTAATCAACTTTATGGCAATAAATTTAGAAAGGTGTTTTAAGTATAGCAATGAGGGGAAAAAAAAGGAAGAAAAAGACACGCTATGCTGTAGAAAACTGCCGGGATAACTGCCTTTGCATTCTTAAGATATGTTGGATCTGCTCTGTTTGCCCTAACCTAGGAGGGCAATCTGGACAGGACTGATAACCAGCCATTTCGTATTCTCAGTGCTGAATCATGGAGTCTCGTAGGGTGGAGTTTTAAATATTGCACAGTACAAACGCAGCCCACTCTAAAAGGGTAATTTTTTGTTAAAGGTGGTTTTGGCTCTTCAATCAGGGCTCTGCAAAATGCTTGCCTTCTTTCTGCTTAGATGGGAAAAATAACCAGCCTCTGTCTGGAGGGAGGAGAGAGGCGTAGGCAGTTTACTTGAGGACACATATTCCTATTGCTGACAGCCTGGTTGCATTTGAGAGTTCTTTTTCCCCCTTTTTCACTCTAGACATTTGCTGTGAAGTACAGCTGTGGTAGTGGCACAAATCAACTGTCTTTCTGCCACATAATTTCTGTTTGCCTAACATTAGAGAGGTAGGTGCCTGCTCACTTTTGGAATGTATGAAAAAAGGGTCATATGAACGTGTTTCTCACTCATGATGTCACATCAATCTTAATTTATTATGTTGTAGAGTGTTCTAGTCCCTATACACAAAATATCTAATCCTACTAAATGATGCTGTGCTTACAGCATCTTCTCCAGCTCAAAACAGGATGGGGTGTAAGGCTGGTCTCTTCAGCTGTTTATGTTGACCTTTGTGAAATGACTTGCAAGAGAGAGGTTAGAATTCAGGGAATTATTGCAGCCTGCTCTCTCAGCTATCTGCTGTCTTGCACAAATAGACAGAAACGTGTCATTGCTACAAAATTTTCATTTACCGTCACGTAGATGAGGGTGCACTTAGAGCCGGGTGTACGGGGTGTTGGCATTCAGTAGCTGGACAGAAAGTCACCAGCTGCATGCCTTTCTGTTACACACCAACATGAAATCAGACTCAAGCACCTCCTAATCTATATTAATTTTTTAAATAAGATATCCTGGATCTATCTTTAACTTACAGATTCACCTCTTGTCTGTAGAATCATCAAGGTTATACAAAATCGGCAGCAATTTGCTCTCCTTAAATTAAAGGACAATCATTGCATTTAATTAAAATAAAAGCTCTTTAATTTGTATTATGTTGGCAGTTTTCTGCGGAGTGGGAACACCTGGGATTTATTGAGAGCAAACCAGCTATTCAGGCTGGCCCACCAGAACGAATTTCAGTAAAGGGTGAGGGGGGCTAATTTTAGTGAGTTAAAACAGTAAAATTTACTCACTTGCAATTTGATAGGTCATGATAAATCTAAGTAAAGCAGAAAGATTTTATTTTTTTTTTTAATGAATAGGAGGGTGTGTGTAGAAAGAGAGATTAAGAGCGTTATGTATCTCTGATGCCTGAATAAGCATATTCTGAGTGATGAGCAACTTTACTCTTCTTTATTGTCCTAGAGGAGAAACTCCTTTGCTGTATATTTTATTAATATTGCTTTCAGACCATTAATGGTATTTCAGGGCAAAATTATCTGAGTGTGATATTTATTTTTTCAGAATTCATGAAATATTCTAGCAGAATTCACTTCTAAATATGACCTCCAGAATGGAGAAGGAATAGCCAATTTGCTGATTTCAAAGGGGGAAAAAAGCATGTTTCCCAATATTGTATGTGGAATTTACATCTATTTTTCTGTTAGCTTCTGAAATTCAGGTTCTGTTTTTTTCTTGAAAAAGTAGGAAATAGGTGAAACTGAGTCATATGTAAAGCTGAATAAATAGAAGTGTTCTGAACTATTGTTTTGCTTTTAATACTTTAGATGCAGGTAGTAATGGGTGAAATAAATTTGGGAGGGCAAAACACTTGAGATGCTGCTTATTTGAAAATATGAAGGATTTTAAGATGTCTGAAGTACTGGAATTCTAGATTGTATTTTGGGTGGGAGGGTGGGAAGAAGAGGTTAGGATTATGGTCTGTTAATACTAACACATTTTGTGTTCATATGAAAGCTTACTAGACTGAAATGCTGCTGAAACTCCCAGAGATGCGAGCAAATTCAGAATACTGTCTGACATTCCTCATGAAGCAGTGCACATGACACACACAGATTTTGTTGTTTTGTTTTGATAAATAAGCATTGGGACCAAAGGAAGCATACCTAGTTGAGAAAAAATACATCTTCTGTAGGCTAGCTCTCAGGAAAAGGCATTTCTCATTTTAAGCGTCGTTAATGGTGGCGCAGACATAATTTTAAACATGGATAAAATTAAAGTCTTTTCTGGTAATACTAGCTCACCTTTCATGCGTTTATGATACTACGATATTTTTAGTTGCATGATGAAAATTGGAACTCCCTGTGTGCCATAGAGTCAAGGTAATACTTGAAATCTGAATGGATCGAGGCATTGGGTAAGTTTTAGGTCACCTAAAGAGCTGTCTGTAAAGCTGTTCATGAAGATAATTAATTTATAGCACTAGTAGTTACACTGACCAGTGATTAAAATACCTGCAAAACTTTGTTTCACAGCAAATCATCATCAGAGGGTAGGGAGGCAGGCAGACACCAGTCAAAAAAGTTTTATTGTGAGCTCTTTCTATTATCTCTCCTTTCTCTACAGCACATTAAAATCTGATTTTCAGGGAGTAAACTCAAGTTACTTCACTGAACGTTGAAGCTGTGGTCGTGTTCTGTGTTTGAGCACTGGGGTATTGTTGAAGTTGTAGGACTTTAATACTTAACGCACCTTAATTCTGAAGTTGCTGTGGTTACAGCAATTCGCTAGAAGGAAGCCATTTGAATTGAAAGTTAAGACTTTGTTTTGTAGAGAAAATCATGAGGGTTAAATCTCTATTCTTTTATAACGTGCCTGTCTGTGGTGTTTTCCCCATAGCTTGCACCGCGAGAGAAGGCAGCTATGAATTACAATCAGAAGCTGAAGGAGAAGTTCCAGTATCACCCACAGATCAGACGCATCGCTCAACACCGTCACTTGCCGAAAAGTATATTTTGTCAAATCAAGGAGCAACGTATCATGAGAGAAGCACGTCGGCGAAAGTATGTCTTCCTCTTCTGGCTTTCTTTTCTCTTGGTCTTAATAAAAAGCATCAGTGCAGCGCTGTAGCAGCAATGTATGGAAGTGACAGAGCTACAGCGCTTGGGGGGAGCAAGTGTGAGCTACTTCTACATCTGAATAAGTGATCGTGAACTACTGGATTGATTAACCTTTGGTTATAAAAAAAATGCAGACAAGTGTCAGTATCAGTGAGGACTGGCTGCTTCTCAAAAGTGCACTGAAGAAGTAAGAGCATTTACCATGTTGGAAGGAGCCACAGTGCTTTGATAAGCATGACATGATGCAAGATTGCAAGGGAAACAGAACGGGCTGATGTGGGTGTGTGGAGAGTTTTTTTGAGTTTGTTTTGATTTTTTTGTGGTAGTGTGGTTGTTTGGGGGTTTTTCTGGTTTGTTTTAATGCCAGACTCCAGGATGAGTGTTTGCCATCGCCTGGATCATTGCCATATTGGAATTTCTAGGAGCAGAAGGTGGCATACTTTGCTGTAGCCATTAAATTAACAGTAAAACCAAAAAGTGGTGGGTCTTAGTCATCTTTCTCAGCTGAGAGCCTCTACAGACATGAGCAGGAAGTCCTGTGGACATGAAAACCAAGTAAGCTGAGGTCCCAAGAAAAGACTTGATTTGAAGCTTTTCTAAATTAGTCAATTTTAAAGTTATTTTTCAAAGGGACAGTCCTTCTCAAAAGAGTAAGTAAATGGCTTTTAATTAATAAAAGCAGAGAAATTCATAACTTTTGTTAGATGTCTCCATTAGTAGCTTAAAGAGGAAGCTAGTATTTGTTAAATCTTTATGCTGACTACTGAACTTTGTTTTTCGTTTTGTTTTTTTCTTGTTTCTAGGGAACTGAATCGTCGTAAGCACAGCAAACCAGGATCTGTGCCATTTGTATCAGAGAGGAAGAAACATATTGTGGCAGTAGTGAAATAACTTTTTTTCACATCTACAAAACATCACAATGAAAGTGTCGCAACAAAAGAAAATGTCACAATTGAATGAATCCAATTTGGTGGACATTGGTAAGACAGCGTATGGCTCCAGAAACCTGTTTTTTCTTCCAATACTCTTCCAATACATACTCTGATTTCTCAAGTCATTGTCTGCTTTGGGTAGAATTCACTGTGCAGTCTTCTCTTGGCATTTGCCTGTCTTGTGTTACTGGCCCAATGCTGGGTACTGCAGTGGAGTTTGACCCTCTTGATATAAGCAGGTAATTTGTGGTTGGTGGAGGGTATCTGTAGTTCCAGTCCTATTCCTTGGTGCTGTTACTACAAAAGAAGGATGAAATAGGCTCAGATTTGTCAGAGAAAAACAGAAACAACTTAATTCCATACAGTTATAAAATCTGTTGTCTTTACACTGTTTGGTTTTTTGTTATTGGTTTTTTTTTTTGGTTTGGTTTCGTTTTTTTGTTCTAAACAAAGCTAATAAAGTAAAAAAGTGACCTTAAAGCAATGGACTAGATCTTGATTATTCCAATGGACAAATACACTGCATCTTACTTTTTACAGTACAATGTATTATTTTTCTTTTATCCAAAAGGAATTTCATGGGATTCTCAGACATCTGTAAACATTTCTAATTTTGTTCTGTCTTCTTAAGTATTGTTGTGTCAGTTGACAAAACTTCAGACTGTTGAAGTTGCTAATATTAATGACATTATTGAATAAATGTCTTTAACTTATATTTCATCCAGATTTTAGAAGTTTTAAATGACAGGAATCATATAAAATGCAAAAACTTGTTTAGATGAGATTTATTGTAAGCCTTCTAATTTAAGTTGGTGTGAAGAAATAAAAGCTTCACATTTCACAAGGTACCTGTAGCCCAAATTTCTTTTTCTGTTTGTCTGGGAAATGCTCTGCCTCTGTTCCAGATTTAGTTTTTTACCAAAGACGCTAAGATGATCAGAAAGCTGTGCTGGAATTCAGGTAGGCCTTCTAGACTGAAGGCTTCTCTTACAGAAATATTAGATATGTGCCAACAATAAGTGTTGCTTAAAATCTTCATTATAAAAGGATTTATTTAAAGCCTTTGTGCTGCTCTGCAGTCTGTAACTACATTCCCCCCTTGGCCAGAGTTTACATACAAAAATATGAACTCAGTTAGAATAAACCTCATAGTGTAACTTCTTTTTTATTTTTTTTTTTTTTAAACATTTGGAGATTGAGCACTTTGAGCACTGGCCTTCCTAGAGCATCCCAGTCAGCGGATCTACTGACACTAACATCCCTATGCATTTCTAGTTCTTACTCTGTCACTTGTCTTTTCCAGGACTGTTTGGGCAAGATTCCTGGATCATCATGGCAAAATTATGGCTGTTTGGTGATGAGAGACCGTAGTGTGTGTCTTTCTGGATCACTTACCTTATGGGGTGATGCAGGAAGAGAAGCAGATCTGAAGAGCTCTAAGTGGGATGATGAGAAGCAGTGGAACAGATCAGGGAATAGCTTGATGCTGGCTGTGTGCCTGTTGTCCTAATACAGAGCACTCTGTGCCAAATACAGTTTTATTTCCTTCCGGAAACGCTGAGAAAATTGAGGGAGAACGTGTAGTCCAAAGCATGGCTTGTGACACAGCTGTAGTCAAGTCTTGCACAATTTGCAAAACCAGACTAATCTTCTGGAATGTGATTAAAAATTTTCAGCCTTGTCAGTTTAGCTTGAGCTGATGTAGTTGGTTGTTGATTTGTTGAGTCATGATAACCTCTGGTGTGAACAAGCCCTGCTGCTTGGGATTTATTAGCTGTGGTGCAGAACTCTGAATGCAACTAGAGAGCTTTCTGTTCTCACGTTAGTTTAGGTACAGAGTGGTACTGGTGTAGAGCAATAATGCATGAGCTGTGTCCAAAGGATCGCTTTATGTTCCAAGACCTTTGTGCACTGCTGATTTCAGCAAGCCCCCAAGTGGAGCAACTCAAAGGATCGGGGTTGGCTAAAACTGTTGCTAGTGAGATTGCAACAGCATGCTGAAAAAAGGAATTTTAAAGTTGGGAGGGTACTCAGAGGCTCATATTTGGATATGAATTTATATTCCAAATTCAGTGGGAGCGGTCTTTGTACAGAGATCTTTATCTTGTCATCAAGTGGAGCACTGTCTTAGCATTTCCAGAAAAGGCCTGTTTTCTAAAATCAAGTCAGCTTTAATTTTTAGAAACATGTTAGTTGTAAAACTAATGTAGATGTGGCCTGGATCTTTCCGGTTGGAAGTCAGTCATAGGGAATTTTGCAGGTGGCATTCACAGTTTGTCTATTCAGAGGATCCCTGGCCATGGATTGGTATGCTGCTGGGCTAGCTGCTGTTGATTTGTCCCTATTAGAAACCCTTACAGTTGGTCTCCAACACTTTTTGTGACAGTCCACCAAAACTACATAATGCTATAGCACTCAGAATAGAGCTTTTAAATTTATTTATTTAAATAGTAGCTGCCAAGTGGTTGCTCTACTTGCAAGAAGAGCTCATACAAGCCTGTCACAGGTCATCCCTGAAATGGTTTAGAAATTGCATTAAAGGAATTGGAACTCCTATTTTTTCTTTTATTTGGGGGTTTGTTTTTTTATTTTTTCCCCTCAGTGATTTGAGAGGTGTAGTCAGGTTTCATTTATCACCTTAAAGGAGTTATCTACATTTATCAAAATCATAATATGCAAAAAGAATATGGATACATGTATCTGCATGTATGCATACCTGAGTGTATATAGAATAAAATCCTTAGCATCCATAAGATACTGAAAATATGAGAAAACTCTTAATGATTGCCTTTAAAATTCTGATGTGGTTGATTGAGGGGGGAGAAGAAAAAAAAGGGAAATTATGGACTATTTTCTAAACCAAATGCAGTGCCTACATACCTACTGATTAAAACAATTAGTTCTGTAAATACTCTTACTTAGGGAAGATATTTAAAGAATGTTTTGAAAGAGAAATAACTTATTTGATACAGAAATATTTAAATCAGTGTTCATAGCCTTGGTGAATTTTAGGTACATCATGACAAAGGATCTACAGAGTCGTCAACATTTTAGTCCTCTTTTATTATAGCCAGTCTATGTAATGATACAGATATTTGAACAAATTAAGTTCTCTTACTCTGTATATCCAAGATATCTAAGACAAGTTAAACTGCCACTCAAGTTTCTGAGGCTTATAGGGAAATAGATAAAAATTTTAGACCAGCTTAAAAAAGTCCACAGGAGTGTTTTTGGGAGTGTCTGTGCAGGTATTACTCACTTTCACAGAATCATAGAATTGTTGAGGCTGGAAAAGACCTCTGAGATCATCAGGTCCAGCCTGTGACCCAGCACCACCACGTTGTTCATGGTAGCAGAATCTCCTGGCCTTTGGGACCTAAGGCTGCTGTGGCTCTGTATCTGCAAGCCCATAACATACGCTTGTGTGCACCTACGCACAGTGGGCATCTGCAGCCAATACTGGCAACAACTACATAGCCAGTCACAAATCAACATGGGGAGAGAGCAGTGCCTTTACTGGCACCTCTGTGGACTCAAGTATTACAGCTTCAACCTCTTCTTCACTCTGATTGAAGTTCACCCAGGAGCTGTGCACGCGCCTGCAATATGGGTTTCTGCTAGCTGTGGTGAGACGGTCCATGCAGTGACTGCTGTCCAGCCCACCTCTCACAGTTGCTGGCCCCTAGACCCTTAAGTCATAGTATCATAGAATGTTTTGCGTTGGAAGGGACCTTTAAAGGTCATCCAGGCCAGCCCTCCTGCAGTGAGCAGGGACATCTTCAACTAGATCAGGTTGCTCAGAGCCCTGTGCAAACTAGCTTAGTTGTTTCCAAGCATCTACCACCTCTCCGGACAACCTGTTCCAGTGTTTCACCAGCCATATTGTAAAAACTTTCTCCTTATATCTAGTCTGAATGAACCCTCTTTTATTTTAAAACCGTTACCCCTTTCATGTTGCAACAGGCCCTGCTAAAAAGTCTACCCTCATCTTTTTTATAGGCCTCCTTTAAGTACTGAGGTCCATGTCCTTGTGTTGAGGGCTCCAGAGCTGGATGCAGTACTCCTGGTGGGGTCTAACTAGAGCAGAGTAAAGGTGCAGAATCACCTCTGGACCTACTGGCCACGCTTCTTTTGGTGCAGCCCAAGATATGGCTGGCCTTATGGACTGCGAGCTCACATTGCTGGCTCCTGTCCAGCTTTTCATCCAACAGATGTGATCCTGCTCCAGTGGCTCATGCTTACTCCTATTGTTCTGCTCGTAGGCTAGTCCTACTTGGAGCTTGCTAGTGTTGACACATGCCCACACACAACTAGTTAGAAATATGGAGTAATAAAAGTATCAGGTGGACTGTGGTGATGAAGTGCAAGGCTCATGCATTGAAGCATAATGGGTTAGCTGTCTACATAGTACTGGCCCGCTTTATCCTCTTTGTCTTTGGCTTTTTCCTGCTTTTTCTTCTCTCCAGGCTATCTCAGTTCCTCTCATTACACACCTTTGGTGCTTCCCTCAAACATCCCATAGTAAAATTTGCACATTGCTGCAATCCCAGTAAAAAAAATCCCATAGTAAATTTTACATAGTCCTCAAATTGTCTCTGTTCTGTCCATAAATTCTCATCCCACTGCATCCTTTAAGAAGTATTATGCCCCTTTAGGTAATCCCTCAGTTTGCACAGCTTTCTAGGGATTCCCCTTCGCCTGTTTTAGTGGGTTTTGAACTAGGAGCAATGATCTGAATCATTCTCCTTCAATGGTTTTAGGACTAGTGACTCCATGTGCTCAGTTTTCTCTAATTATTTGTCTGATCCTTGTGGCTGTGTGTTTAATTTGCTTAGCCTTTAGTCAGATAACCTAACACTCTGTTATATGAAAATACCTCTGCAGTGCCTTTTTATCCTAGTTACTGGACCAAGAATGTGGCAGTTGGAGTAGAATTCATCTTGCTTAAGCTTAGATGTCTACAGTACAGGCATGGTGAACAGCTTTGTGTACCTGATCTCGTTCTATACTTGGTGGAGATAAACAGTTATTCTAGGGGACATTTCTTCCACATTTCAGATGTTCAGATATTTTGATTTAGAACTTTTTTTTTAATTTTATAATTAACATTGTGATATGAAATACAGCTAGTTCATGTGTGAATATCTGTCTAGGTTTGGAGAGAATTGCACACAGAGGATTAGATGAGCAAAAACCAGTGACAATCATAGAATGGTTTGGGTTGGAAGGGATCTTAAAGATCATCTAGTTACAATGTTATAAAAGTCTGGGAAGACTCTCTTGCTGAGTTGTGAAGTTCAGACTGGACCCCCTTCCCTTCTGAACTTGCTCAGGAGGAGGAGTCTAGGTGTGGTTGGATCCAGTCTTACCCCCTGACTGTAAATAGAGTTCAGACCCTGGGTTCTGCCACAGAGCTGGTTTATTTCAGCTTGAGCTCAGACCCTCCAAGAGGGACCTGGAACAAAGAAATCCCTGGACAATGATACCCTTAAAATCCAAGTTCGCCTGCCCTCAGGTGATGGTTCAGTCCAATAGTAATATTTGGGTCTGGGGTTGTGTGGACTGAAACAGGCAGGACACAGGAACAACCACAAACCACGGCTGAAATGCAAAGAGTAGATTTATTCTCGCTACCTGAGAACTTGGGAGAATCTTTGCAGCAGCACCTGGATGAGGCACGCAGGCAGCAATCACAGGAGCAGCTCAAAAAGCAGCAGCATAAGGAGATCTCTCCTTGCTAGAAAGCGTGGGATATTTATCCCACTGCTTTGATGTGTTTACTTGCAGCTCTGCTTGAGTTCCCAGGATTCGCATGACACCTTTTCAGGACCGGAATGTGAGAGAAGCCCCTGCATCTATCCCAGGCCTCTGTTTTCTATGTGTGGGTGTGCTGCTGGTCAAGCACACAAGGCCAAGCAGTAATGCAGTGTAATGTATGTCTTTTCCAGACACCTCAGGTGCAAGCTGCTTGAAGGTACCTACAGTCCTCCTCGCCAGTCTTCTGCTGTACTTCTGCGGGGTCTTCTTGTTCCTCATTGGATCCTTCCTCTCTCTGGAAGTGTGCATTCTTGTCTTATCTCGAGGATGCAGTTTCTGTTGATCTTATCTTTCTAATTAGTGATGATTTCCAGGCCTTTGTTCAGTCTAAGCTCAGCAGTGTCTAGGTAAAATCCATGACCTAAGGCTTCAGTAAATCTGGCTACTCATCCTAAGCAACTTCACTCATAAGACAAAACAAATTTAAATTCATCATAATTTTAAGTGATCCCACAATTAATTCTAATATTCCACAGATAAACTATTTTAATCCCCAACAGACAAAGGAGCACCTTCTGGAAGCTCTTGTCTGCTATTCAGCATCTCAGAAGTCTAAAAACGCTTGAAGGGAGATGAATGAGGTTCTGTAACTGAGGTCAAAGAACTTTCTGCAGATAATAGTTTTTTGTGGGTAACTTGAAGAGCTCAGTGTTATACTAGAGGAAGATGGAAAGGCATTTGAAAAAGAGGGTCTTTAATAAGAAAGAAAAGACTGTGATGGGCTCACCTAGGACCTCTGGGGATTTGTAAGATATGCGAAAAATCCTAGGACAAAATCAAAGATCATAGTTCAAGTCTCACCAACTGAAAACTGCTGAAAGTGCCATCCATTACTATATTAAATGAAAAAAATATATACTTTCTCTGAGTTAAACATCATGTTCTTTATATGTGGTTTGAAACAAACTTAAGGACTTATTTTGAAAGGTGATGAGTAATTACTCTTTTACTGACTTTAAGCAGAGCTGCTCTTTTTCAGTGCCTTGAAAGTTTGATCTGGGATCTCTGTGGATTTTAGGATATGAAGTGGAAAATCTTGGGTTTTGAAGTTTTTCATACATTAATAAATGTTAGTATACTTAGGGATTTAATTTTGTCCAAGTCTGGAGCAGTTTCAGCAGATGCAAACAATGTGTTCTCAGTGGGTAGATGGATATGATCAGAAGTTTATAGCACGTTGCATCATGTTTTCTACTTTTAGGGCTTGTGTGGGCAAAAATGAAGATCTTTAAGCAGACAAAGGAGAATTGCTGATTAAGAAGATAAATGGATGGAGATGGTATTTTGACCATCATTATAAAAATGTGATTAAAACCCACAATACGATAGAAAACCACAGATTTAATATAGATTTAGTAGACATGCTGCACTCATGAATTTATTGCAAGATTGATATCCAAGCTTCTAACTTGTGTTCCAAAGTGGACTTATTTGAAGATGTGACTTTTTTCTAAGAGCCTTATAGCAGAATAGGACAATTTCTTTTCAGTGGTCTGAGAAACACCAATAATTTTCAAAACAGCATATGAAAGCTGTCATGGAGTAAGGTACAAGTGAATGGTGGGAGGTAGCAAGGGCCAGAGGATCTATTACATCTGCTAAGAGAGGCCATTTGCATCCAACACCTGCATAAGACAAACCCACTAGTTTGTGATAGAGCCAAGCCTTGTCGGCAGGTGCAGACTCTCAGTCTGGGCACTCCTGCTTTTACTCTCTGGGGCAAACGTCCCTGTGCAGCAGCAACAGCAGCTTTCGGGAATTACTCATTTCCCTTTCACTCTGTCTTGCAGGAATAGCTGTTTGCTGTTGTCCTGCATTTTTGAGATCTAGGGTAGGGATTCATTAGTACCTCAGGATGAAATCACTTCTTCATGTTTGTAAAATTGCTTTGATCAGATGGTTACAGATTTTCCAGCATTACCGTTTTCTTCCTCTTCCATTTTTGTTCTCTTCCTAAACAGCACTTCAGAAATCCTTGCTTTCTCTATGGTCATCACTGACTTGGCTGTATCACTTAGCTTTTTCTAACTAGAAAACAGAAATACCTCTTTCTTCGCATTACTTCTACCATATAATATTATCTGGTGGAACGGTACCCTGAATCTCTCAAAAAATGAAGACAGTTAAGCTCTGGAAGGCCTGTGGCTGCTTTAATCATTTGCAGATGCCTATGAACCTACACTATGGTGTGCATGGTGTTTGGGATTACGGGAAAGGAAACCTGGTCTCAAAAATGCGTGGAGGATGAGAAGAGAGGAGAGCCAGAGGGGAACGATTATTACAAGAATATAACATGGTTTTGCAAACTGGCCAAAGGGGTGGGGTTTGGCATGACCGGAGTTGGAGGAGCTGCAAGGCACAGATGAAAAAGGAGGGAGCATGTCAGCAGTTTTCTCACTCAGTTTGAGTAAAGACGATAGGGGAAAACTCAATCTCTCTTATGCTACAAGAATGTAAGGCAAAATATCTAAAATGCCTACTACTTTTTTTTTTTTTCCCCACAAATGGGATAATCCAGCCTTTAAGTCTGAAGGCAAAAGATTCATTGCTCAGCTGGGTATCTAAAGGTATCATATTTATAGACCAGCTATTTCAGGAATGGAGCCTGTGTTCTTTTGCATCACTTAAGGCAAAATATAACCTTGGCAAACAAAACCACTGGCAATATTTGCAGTTGCGTCATTCTCAAGTGAGTATTTAACATCAGAAAACGCTAGGACGTTCATGATAAGCCACTGTTTTTACATAATCCTGTCAGTTATGGCTGTCCAGTGGCTGTGGTATAATCTCTTGAACAGAAAATGTTCACTATCACAAGTTAAAGCAGCATGGAGTAGGTAACTGGATTATGATATTGATGTCAAACTGTGGAATAAACTTAATACAGTAATTGGGTGTCTAAATGTGATTTGAAAATAAGGTTTAATCAGAAGAGAGTTTTTTTTCTCCCTAGGAATAAAAAGCATAAAACCAGGAATCTGGCTCAGTGACAATTCTTTAAATTATGGACAATGCATAGTAATTTGCTTCAAAAGTACCTTTTATGGGGTTTGTGTCTTGTTCTGCAGAGAGTCTTTTGTGAACTGCCCCAGTCAGGAATTTTGACTGAGCTCTACGCATTGAGGAAATGTCATAGTGAAGAAATGTCATGCAAAGGAATGCACTTATGGTGGCACACATG
Source organism: Apaloderma vittatum (assembly GCF_000703405.1). Classification (NCBI taxonomy): domain Eukaryota; kingdom Metazoa; phylum Chordata; class Aves; order Trogoniformes; family Trogonidae; genus Apaloderma; species Apaloderma vittatum. The sequence goes on from NW_009712193.1 coordinate 17,694, forward strand.
GAAAAATGTAGCAGAGGAGATCAGAGCTAAGCTGCCTAAGAAAATCTATTAAAAAAAGTTCTGTAGGTTCTGATTTTATCCATCTGTCTTGATTCAACCCACTTTTCACATCACCAGAAGCGTAAGAGTTCAGCCACCTTTCAGCTGTACTGTCAGAAACCGACGCCTTCACAGTTTTCCAAATTTTCTTGCAGAACTGCTGACTCAGTGAATACTCTGCTGAAAATGTTCCTCTTGTTTGCTTGGTTTTGGGGATGCCAAAGCTCACACATCTTGGGCCACGATGCAAAGGCACGTCCAGCCCAAGAAAAGGACCTGCTTTATTCTGGGCAGCTACATCTCTCTCACTAACCAAGGTGAATACTAATTCCGAAAGCAGTTTTCCATCCATTCCTTTCCGACCCACAGGTACATGTTTAATGCATAGCTACAAAAGACTTCCAGCTTGTCATGGAGAGCGTTAGATTTCCCTGCTGGAGGCCAGCCATGGAAAAGCAAGGCTTTCCACTCGAGTCATTTGCTCACAGATACGATCATGCAAAAGTTGCGGGTTTAGTAAGTGAGCTAATAATGCTTCAAGCCTTCCCTCTTGCAGAGCTGTACAATCGTCTGAGGTCACACTGGTTTTCAACACCTTTTTTTTTTTTGACTTTCTGACTTCAGGACATTTTATTCAGTTCTGACAGTTCTTTAGCGGCATGTTTTTTATCAGTGTCTCCAGGAGGCAGATACCATCAGCAATGTCCAGACCTACACGTGCGTGACCTGACCACAGAATTTCACCGCCTCGAAGGTCTGTTACCTCCAAAATACAGTAAATTCAGTATTAACTCCAAACTAACTGGTTAGAGATCTTTGCCAATCTGGTATCTTAATGAGAACCGTGAGATTTTCTAGATATGGTACAGAGTCACTGAAAAATTTCAGAGATCTTCCTGAAACCTTTCTGAAAGTCAACACAGTGTAGGTATGTCTGCCACGTGCCATGCGTTGCTGGTGTGTATTGGTTGTTCAGTGACAGGGCACAGCCTGAAAACACAGCATAAGATCAGGCTGACAAGAGTAATCTGTTGTGCTTAAGGGACGTGAAGATGCAGCGATGTTGCAAATCCAGTTCAGCGTAGGTACGTAGAATTTTCTGGAGAAGACTGTGATGCTGTGTCAGTTTTACAGTCGCTAGAAGTGTCTTTCAGGTTTTTCTGAAGGATTTTTCTCCTACAGTGGACACAGTCTCTCATGCTCAGTTCAAGATTTAGAGCATCATTTTGTGTTCCTTTTTGCCACCTTCTCTGAGCAAATCTGTTCTGTTTTACCCTGTGCTGTGCCTTCTAGTTCTTAATTTTTAAGCTACTTTCAGCTTAATGCAAGATGACTTTCTCACAGTTACTGCTTTATTTGAATCATCCAAATTGATATTTTTTTCATGTGATAGAGCAAAGTCTCCTCTTTGGTTTTTTTTGGATGGTAAGAATATTTCCTCATTTGTTTTTTTATTAATTCATTCTAGCTATGATTAAAATCACCTGCAAGCTCTTTGTGGTTGGAAGGCAATCCTCAGGAGCCCTGTTTTTGCTGCCTGACAATGTGATTGTCTTTTCTTCACAACCATTTATTCCCTTTTTCCATTTTTAATGGCACTTTGGTCTGAGTATTTGGGAGGTTCTGCTTGGCCAGTCCATCTCTGATGATGTCACTCTGTAGCACTGCAGTGATCCACCCCTCCTTTTTCTAGCCTTTGAAAAATGCCAGAAAGTACCTCATTCTATTAACATGTTTTACTAAAGATCCTAAAAATTTGTTTATGTGAAAGCTGAAAATTATGCCTGTCTGTGGAAAACTTGTTTTTTAAGAGATGATATTTAAATTCCATACATTGTGGTAATTTTCTTATTTGTTTCTTCTGCAAGTATTTGCTTTCGATTTATTTGCATGATGGCAGCACATATGTCGTACTCGCTGTCAGCACATGCAACTTAATATGCCCAGACATTCAGGGGAACAAACCAAGGTTTCCACAGGTTAAAACCCGGTATGTCTGTGGTTTTGTTACAACCAGTCTAATGTGATTTTCTGGGCAGAAAAGCGCATTGCCATCAATGGATGATTTAGTTGCCAAAGTTGGTTGGATGAGCTTTTCATTGGTGCTGCTGTATGAACTATTTCCAGGTACCCAGGTCATGCTCAGTCCATAGTGAGTTGTCCCAAATCTCCTATTCTTGTCCAGCCATGTCAATAAGGGTGCACTGCTGATAATGAAGTTGTGTGAGATGTTTTAGAAAGTGGTTTTGTATCGTGGTAGCACTTGGAGGGTTTTCATCCTCACCTGCTACCTTGAACTGTGTACCTGCTCCTTTGCCATTAATTGGTTCCTTGGCTGTCTTGCAGGGCTCTCTTTACATGCTGTCACTCACAATCAGTGCAACTCTCTCTTTGCCTCCAGCTGGGGAACCTGAGTAGTTCATGATTTTATTATTGTTCTTCAATTTGATACAATCTGTTCCTGACCATCTGTACCCACTCATGATGAGAATATAAATACTGTAATTTTCCATCTCCCTCATATCTTGAGCTGATTTTTCCAGCTTGCAGCCTCGTATGTACATGCCAGAACCTTATACATAACATGGAGTGACTCTGGAGCAGCAGCTACTTCAAGGTTCGAGCTACTTGCTGAGGCAGGGTTGGACTAATGCTTGTTGCACAGATTCATTTGGGACTATCCACTAATCCAAGGAACTGGGATGGAAATTGTCATGGAGACAAAGTGAAAACTTAGCCAGTAATATTTTTAAAGAGGAAAGTGATCAGACTTGCATACCGCTCCCATACTTGAGGAATCGAGAGAAAGATTTTGGTCTAGCCTCTATGTTTGATGTCCGCAACCTTGGTAGACCTGTCGGGAGTTTACACAATCTTGCTGACATAACTCTTTGGATCAGAGTCTCCTAAGCAACCCAGCACAGCAAGGTACTAGTTTCAGAAATGGGGAAAAATGTGGGTTTGTCTCTGTGTGCGTGTGGGGGGGGTGTTTGCATGCATGTGTGCACTCTGCATAATTCTGGCAATTTGTATTCTAGTATACTCAGAATTAAGCAGGTTAATTTAGCTTTTTCTCTATTTGTTCGTATCTGGTGCTTAGAGGATTTTGAAAATCCTATTCTCAGCCATCAGCTAATTTCATTTACATGGAAAATACTACAACTGTTACATGTTGTCTGGTAGACTATTTTATTATCGTTTTTTTTTAAATGCTTTTTTACTCACATAATTTCTTGAAGTAAAATGCTTGTAAATGGCATGTGATTAAAAATCTGATAAATTAGATCCTTTCAGTATTTAATTAATCCTTCAGGTCCTGCAGACTCCAACATTTGTGTATGTGTGTGTGAGAGAGAATATGAGGGAAATTAAAGATGCATAATGGACTATAACAAGGTTTCAGTGATGTTATAAACCATGGGAGTGAAGTTCAGATAGTTTATGGTCCAGTTAACAGAAACTCTCAATAGAATTATATTTTTATAAATCAAAATTTATCTGTTGCTTATTTTCTATATGTGGTTCTGACTCATGAACCTGTGCCCTGTAGAAATTTCTATTCCTTCTTGAGTCATGGGAATGTTGCCTCCTATCACCCCAGATGTTGCTTTCTCCAGTGATTAGTTCTGTTGCACCCTACTCTGTTGTCATGTGTTTTTTACTTCATGTGACATAACCATTTTGGGAAAAAAAATAATGTAGAATTCATTATACCAAAATTAGAGAAGCACAAGAGGCAATCGGTATATACATACTGGGGAAAAAAGTTAATGTAAACACAAACACATACTTTATGCTACTTCCTTCATGCTACCTTCATCCTGCTTCTCAAAATGAAGGTCTGAAAGCAGCAAAACATCACTGATAAGCACATGTGGGCGTCATCAGGTGGAGAGACAACGTATTCCTTCTCATGAAAAGGTTTATTCAGGTAGTGAACAGGTTTACCTCTTCCGCTTTAAGCTGTTCTGGAAAGAGTAAAGCAAAGCTGAGACATTTTTGCATATGCTTCTCATCCTATGTACTGATACAGAGGGAAACATGACATACAGCAATGGAGTTAAATAGTTGCTGGATATGAAAACATGGACAGTAACAGCGTAGACTTCAGGGTAATAGCAGATGAATTTGTGAAAGCCTAAGAAGCTACATCAGGTGGCCAAAGTCACAGGAGGCAACTTTCTGTCTAGAAATGAGAAACAGTTCCTGGTGGGAGAAGCAAGCAGCCATGTGTCCAACATGTCCTCGTTGCTTTCAGGATGTGAGTCAGCAGTGTCATTGCTAGCTGGCCCGCAGTCATCTGCTACTAGGGGTTAGATGTAGCTCTTCCGTTTGTAAATCTTAGGCTGCATCTGCTGAAGAAGCAAGAATTTAACTTTTTCTTCTGTAACAGAAAGATTGAGGTGTTGAGCAATGGAAGAGCTCTCATTAATGGTCAGATCAACAAAATCTGACTGCCTATATTTTAAATGAAGTTGTTGATGTTCTGCTGCAGACAATGGCCTAAAGGACAGAGCTTTTTTTGTATTGAAGTGGGTTGTCTTTGAAGTCAGATCAAATGTTTCATTTGTTGGTCAGTAAAAGGCAAGAAAGCTGGTGAAAGGGCTGGAAGGAATATCCTATGGGAAGCAGCTGAGGACTTTGTCTAATTTGGAGAAAAAGTGGCTGAGGGTGACCTCATTGCTCTCTACAGTTCCCTGAGGAGGTAAAGTGCAGAGGGACGTTCTGGTCTCTTCTCTGTTACCCAGTGACAGGACATGTGGGAATGGTTCAGAGCTGTACCAGGGGAGGTTCAGACTGGGCATTAGGAAACATTTCTTTACTTAGAGAGTGGTTAAACATTGGACCAGGCTTCCTAGAGAGGTGGTTGATGCCCCAAGCTAATCAGTGTTTGAGAGGCATTTGGAAAATGCCCTTAATGACATGCTTTAACATTTGGTCAGCCCTGAATTGCTCAGGCATCTGGACTAGATGATCATTGCAGGTCCCTTCCTATTGAAATAGTCTATTCTGTTCTACCAAAGACATCACTGATAAAGCTTGCAACCTGGACACTGGATCCATGTTCTGCAGAATTAGGGAAAGCAAAGAGGGAAAACCCCAGGTTACTGCTGTAAATCATTATTTGCTGGGAGAAGGCAGGTTGCCAATTTCATTAAAACTAGGTGACCAGGAAAAAATAACCCATTTTTTACGCCAGTTGGTCAAATGCTAACTTTTCCTACATTCCTCTTGGGGCACAGTAATTTTTACATAACTAGCAATGCTTTATTTCCATATATAACTATTTTTTTATATCTTTTATGACTGAGTTTTGGACATAGGTGTGTTACAGGCTATTGTTTGTGGAATTTGGACTGCTGACAGCCATTAATGCTTTTGAAAATAATGGTGAATGACAGCTGAATACCTATGAAATCCATCATGTCACCAACAATTGCCATCAATTATTATTGATGATTTCTTTCTTGCTGTCCTTTGAAATAGCTGGCACAGGGGAGAATACGCACACAGAAATGTCACTAGAATGCACCCAGGTAACTATAGGAA
>NW_009712194.1:0-13692 GCF_000703405.1 Apaloderma vittatum
TCTTTTCCAACCATAGCGATTCTGTGATTCTCACACAGATGTGAACGAGCCTGCGTAAACAACTTGGTGTTTACACTGACCTGCGGGGACGGGCACAACCCTCCCGTCTGCACCGAAATCGGGTTCTTCGTTGCGGTTTCAGACTCTTCTCAAAGTCACAGGAAATAGCATAAGTGGAAGCACTATCAGTAAGAAAATTATTCAGTTCAGTAAAATGATTCCCCCCACTCCACATACTTGGCATTTTCTTCTGATAGAGGAGCCAATCTGCTGCTGCTTTTTGGGGTAATTGTCCTAATATCTGAATCGGCCACTAAAAGAAAAATTAAATGCCCTTGTAAAAGTGCCCTGTTCCATGTAACGGTGGTTTCATGTAACTCAGACTAATCAGAGCACACTGATAACATCTTTCTGTCAAGGTCTTCTCACGCATGGCAGCACAAGGGTGGGCAAGTCCCTTTGCTGTTTATACACCAGTACAGTTCATGGTCTCAGCTCATCTGCCTTGTGCCTCAGCAATCCTGAATTTTTGAACCTTTTCTCCAGGAAATCCACCCAAAGCCTTTCATCTCCCCCACAGTAGCTCGGAGGCAGGAGCTGATTGATGTGAGTGCATGTCCAGGTGGTTGTAGTTTACAAACTAAAGATAAATAATCATCCATTATTTGTTTCCTTTCTTCAAAGAGGAAACAAGCCAGCCCTTCACCTCCTGTGCCCACAGCCATCAGGGCATAATTGGATATTTTTGGGCTGTGTTAACCTTTTTCCTCAGCCACACAGCATTGCTGGGTCTGCATTAACCATGTGCTGTAGGTGCACAGGAAAGCACTGGAGTCTCACTCTATTTACCTCACTCTGGGAATCTTAACTCAGGTTAGAAAAGAGCCTGAGGTTAGAATGAGAGAGGCCAAACCCTGAAGATACTTGTGGCTGTGCCACGGGTCTCAGGCTCCACCTTTTCTTGCTTTCTTGCTCCCTCTCCCCTGTGATCTGCCTGCAGGGACTGTGCTTCCATTGACTAGCTTTCGTTCTTGCTCATCCTTTTCACAGCTTCGCAGTCATAATGATAAAACCATTTTTTCTCGGTGGGTTTTCATGCCCAATAACATACCAGATCTTTATTATTTATGCTTTACAAGAAGAGCTTGTTACCCAGCGTAGCAACTGATGCTGCGATGTTCTTAAATCCTGAGGCTCAGGGCTGCAAAACCAAAGCAAAGCTGAGGACGCAGCTGTGACGGAAGGATTGCGTAAGGGGCTTAGCCTTGGGCTGCTCAGGGCTGGAGCAGCTCAGGGGAGAGCAGCTTTACCTCTCCCTCCATCGAAATCGGTGCCCAAAACCATGTCCAGGAATGACCCAGGCTCCCAAAGCCCACATCCTTCAGCGAGAATTACAGTCTCACATGCCTCACTTTGAAAAGTGGGGCTGCGTTCCTACAACACGTGGAGTCTCAAAGAAATTGTGTGTTGGGTCTCCTAGTCCTGCCTGCAATGTGACATTTTTGCTTTTTCTCCTTATTTTCAGGACACTGGAGTCTGCTGATTTTTACTAGTTGTTCTGTGACATACATGTGGGATGAAATCAATGTGCTGCTAAAAATTACTCCAAGAACTATGTTAATAACAGGGGAGGATTTCCAACCTATACCCAGAACGGTCTGCTTTTACCACAACATACCGTCCTATGGGAAGGATGTAATTTTGTATTAAAACCTTTAAAGTAGTTTTCTCTAAGGAATTAATCACATGCATTTGTAGATGAGTATGTTTGTTTGCTTATGAAGAGAATAATCTTGCAAAGAGCTGCAGAAAAGGCCTTTGATGCAAAATGAATTTTTCTTTACCCAGTAAGTACTGCATTGGGGCGCAGTGACAGGTCAGAAGAAATATTTTGTATCTTCTGTTCTTTATCTTGCAACTTCGAGGATGAACTGATATCCTCCATGCAAAAAAAAAAAAAAGGCAAAATACAGCTGCCTAGACTTGACCATCTTGGTATTTGTGACTTAAAAATCAAACCACATTCAAACAAACGCTCTCCTGTAGCCTTTTTTAAAGAAAGGGTAGGGACGGATGCACAAATCATCCCTTATTTGCCTGCTCTGCAGTTTGGTTTTCAAGTTTCCAGAAGCTGAACTTCACCTTTGCCTCTGAAATGGTGATGTTTCCACTCTCTTTAAACAGTATAAATGTTCAGAAAGCTTTTTTTTTTTTTCCCCTCTGTGGCATTTCAAGGTACAGCGAGGGGCTCTGCATACGGTAAAGTGCTTTAAATCACTGATGCCGTCAGCCTGGGATTGACTGGACCTTTACAGAAATGTGATTGAACACTACCTAAGTGGTTTCAGTTTGTCATTGATTTGTTCCCGGCAGTACTTCTGGAGCCTGGTTCTTCTCATACTTAGCAGTGAAATTCGGGAGGAGGTAATGAAGTCAGAGGCGCTGTGTGATGTGTAAAATGGGCTGCTGACTTTCAATGTCAGCGATTCCTTAAACTGTAGTAGTACTAAGAGTATGCTGAGAATAATTCTGTGTGTCTTTGTATGCTTCTGCAGAGTGTCAGGCTATGTTCAGTGTTACTCAAATTAGAATACACTTCTTAAGTTACTTTTTTTTTCCAAAACAGTCCTCAATTTTTATCTCCAGGGAAAATAAAAGTGGGAGTTATACAAAGGAGAGCAAGTGAAGCAAGATGAACAAAAGCAACCTTTTCACGTTAGTGTTACTTTTCTCAATGCAGAGAGCAGAAGCCATTGTCAGCCAGACCCACACTGGCTTGGGTTCACCTCACAGCCACAGGATAAGGAGAAGCAGGGGGATCAGGCTATGGGGCAGCGCCAGGTTGGGATCACACAACCTTAGGTGTTCCAGACCACCCCTTGGGTGTTCGCCAGCTGGGTGTCACGGGAGAATTGCCCCCCGTACTCGGCGCTAGTGAGGCTCCATCTCAAGTCTCATTCTCAGGTTTGGGCCTCTCCCAACAAGAAGGACATTGAGGTGCTGAAGCGGGTCCAGAGAAGGACAACAGAGCTGGGGAAGGGTCTGGAGCACAAGTCTGGTGAGGAGCAGCTGAAGGACCTGGCGCTGTTCAGCTGGAGAAAAGGAGGCTGAGGGGAGACCTCATCGCTCTCTGCAGCTCCTGGCAGGAGGGTGTAGCGAACTGGGGTTGGTCTGTTCTATCAAGTGACAGGACAAGAGGAAATGGCCTCAAGTTGCGCCAGGGGAGGTTTAGATTGAACATCAGGGAGAATTTCTTTACTAGAAGGGTTCTCGGGCACTGGAACGGGTGCCCAGGGCAGGGCTGGAGTCCTCATCCCTGGAGGGATTTCAAAGTTGGGCAGACCCAGCGCTCAGGGAGCTGCTTTAGTGAGGACTCGTCAGTGCTGGGTCAATGGTTGGACCCAACGATCTTAAAGGTCTTTTCCAATCTAGGTGATTCTGTGATTCTGCAATTCACCCTGCACTCTGCTCCCTGCCGTGTCACCCCATCGGTGAGGTGGAGAGGACCACGCACCATCGCCGTGCAACCCCTCAGAGGCCGCGAGGCCCCCAGAGACTGCAGCACGGGGGTGGGACTTGCCACGGGAGCTGTATAAATAGATATGCAAGTGCACAAGTTCTTTCATCTGATCTGTTGCTGAATTTATCTTAAACTTCCTGTGCTCACTTCACATGCATGAAGCTGTGTTTGTGGCACTCTTTTCAGAGTGCTTGTCTGTGCTTGGAAAAGCAGGTGTGAGAATTTATTTGGAGACACCATGAATGTGTGAATTGCTTCTTTGTAATTAATTGCTTCTAGATATGTTGCACAACCTCTGTTTCTTTTCAGCTAAGTGAGGTTTCTAATAATCTGTTTGGGGAAGGAGAAGTACTTCATGATAGTATTTCAAATTTACCTTGCAAATAAATTATTAAGTTTTGTCGCTCCAAAGCAGCCCTTGTTCTGAGGGTGCCGTGGCAGCTGCTGCTGGAAGCCAAGCTGCGGGGGGATTTCCTGCACAGGGCTGAGGCGAGCTGGCAGAGCGTGGAGGTATGATATGTAGCTCCATTTCCCAGCTTCCCTGGCCGGAGGGGCTGGAGTTCGCTTGCTTTTCTCCAGGCTCCTGACAATGCTGCCACCGAGTCTCAGTCCTGCATCAGGTGTGTGCGTGTCGCTGCTTGCCTTCATCATCTGTTTTGTCCCATTGCCAGCTTTCTGATTCCTCATTGCCCTCAGCATTATCTGCACTTTCTTTCCCCAGATTTCTCTGCTGAAAAATACACCTTATGTTCACTTGTGAAGCACAAACTGGGTTTGCGTGAAGAGCTGTAGAGCAGCTGCGAAGGATGGAGTTACACCAGCGCCCATGGCCAGGCAGCCTGCACCCCGCAACCAGTGCAGCCTAAATCTGGCTCCTCGCCTCAGCCCTCGCTGCCCTGAGACATCACAGAGCAGTGTAGTGGTTGTTGTGGTGGCGGCCAGCTCCAAATCCTGCTTCTGATTCCCCCTCTGCTAAAATCAGGCTCATTTGGTGAGCCCCCTTTTATTGTGCTTCGATCAGATGAATAAAATACGCAAAGGCAGATCAATACTGCCCAGAACCTCAAGTGCATTTTCTTCAGCTCATACGCTTTCCAGCGCAGCCATCTCCAGCAGGATGAGTTTTGTGCTGGCACGGTTCACAGGTACTCGCTTGCTGCGTGGCTGCCTGCCAGCCACACCACTAGAGCTAGACGCACTTGCTTATATATACTCGCTCCATCTACATACATATTTAAAACCCCAAAAAAAGCTCTGTGTGCTACACTTGGCTTTTATCGGGGCAAGTCTAGCACTAACTGTAACTGGAGGTGGGTGTGCTGGTGGGGAGGGATGAAGCAGAGCAGTGACTGCGACCAGAGCAATAATTAAATGTTTTACGTTTGGAAATGCCACATTTGTCACCAAAGCTGTAATGATACACGGCATTGACTCACGTCCCTCATGGGCCGCAGATCACAGAGCTTGTTTACGTGGCTGGGGGCACCTCTCAGGTCAGAGTCCAGCACCTGAGACCGGGTGCCCCCCATCTCTTTCAGGAGAACATACACAACCTGTAGCACGCAGCATTTCTAAAACCTTTAACGAATTACTAGCAGCCTTGCTTGGACAACTTCCAAAGCATGTTCTGTAGCTGCTTTTTTTTCTGCTGTGCACTTCTGTAAACGACACCTCCTCAGTCTATGTTACAAAGCAGCATTTTTATGTGCCATTTGCCATGTTCCACCTCCCTCTGTCACACAGAGAAGTAAGGTCAGGTTTCCAGGAAGGCTGTTGCTCATAATGGCACAGAGGGTTCAAAAATACAAGCGGGATGACAAACAAACTCCAAATCTGGAGAAGGGTGGACTTTATCCCAAGCCCATTAACGATGAGCAATATCACTGTCAGAAGCTGAGTGCCCCAATCTTTGCCTTTGTCCTGCTGTGGTGCTTAACCGTGAGCATCATGGGTGTGGGGAAGAGAAAAATGAAAGACACCAGTAATCTTAGAGACTCGGGAAGGTGAGGTTCAGGCTGGTCTCTGTCACCCCATATAAATGGCACGGCCTACAGTAACAGGGCATCGCCACAGCGCATTTGGGTATTGTTAACGACGGGTTTCAAATGCACCGAGAGCACGCAGGTTGCAACACAAAATCTGGTGAAAACAGCTCATGTTACCATTTCATTCCATTAAACCTCTGGAGGTGAAAAGCAGCGTGGGATTTTTATCCCATCTTATGTGACTCTGATTCTCCTTGTTTCCTCTTAAGTGAGACGTGCTGTATTTCATGCAATTGTTTTAATAGGCTGTGGTGTGTTTCCTTTAACTCAGGTGAGTTAAAGGGCCGAAAAAATGAAAAATCCTCAGCCAAAGAAGGAGCTAATGTTCCTCTAATAATTTTCAGGTGAAACACCCACTGTGGGTCATGATTAAAATGAGTTTTGCTTTAACGGGGATGCAAATGCAACTGCATGTCACATTTACATCCAAAATTATTTAGGCTTCATTAGCAATAAGCCTCTGGAAATTTTAATTTCCAGAATCCCCTAGAGCACTGCATTTCAAACCAGGGCAGCAAGGCTTTGGATGCTGGAGGGGCAGCATCACATGTTATCTTGAGATGTCGTTGTTCTGCACTGGGTGGAAATTTTTCTAAAACAAACACGTGACTTTTTTTATCACTCTGGGAAGGTGAAGTCAACACATTGAAGGAAATTTTTTGCTTGTGAAATACACTAAATCAGCAGGTAATCCCGGACACGCGTCGGAAACATCGGCATGAAGCCTCTCACGTTGTCTCTGCTGATCTGTTCCCATCTAAACAGGCGTAGCCTTTATCAGCGTGCTTCCACGGGAAAGGTTCTGACTCCTCCTCATCCACTTCCTCCTGGAAGAATCGCTTCTGCTCTGGTGCTCCACAACACTGACCCTAAAGGGCATCTGCGTGTTGACATTTTTTGCTTGTGTGGTTTTGTTACAGTCACGATCTCCTTGTTTAAAAAATGCAGGAGGCGAGACTCCCAGATAGGGAAGACAGCTATCTTTGGAGCATCAATTAAAACTGCTGCTGTTCAGACCAGTCACTGACCTCACCTACTCCTCTGCCAGCCCTTTCTCCAGGGCTCTAAGCTACGGGCTTTTTGCTACAACTAGACCAAACCTGCCTGTGCTGCTGCTGCTGGCCTTGTGCATGCAGCCCTTGACTCATTTCCTCGAACTTTCCACCACCATCAGCCCCAGGTTGGTCCCAGCAGCAAGGATGAGACTCACCGTCTCTTCTTGGGTGGAAAAACATGATAGTGTTGGGGTGAGGTCCACAGTTTTGTTGTCCAGCTGCCAACAGCTCAAACAGGAATCATCTGCTCTCTCACAGACTTATTTTTAGGCAGGAGGAATCTGAAGCTCGTGCAAATGTTTAAACGTGTCTCTCTTGAATTATTCAGTGTACTTTGCCTGCTTGTGGAGTTAATTAAAACACGAGGGCAGTCGATAGCAAGCTCTCCCATTCACAGTAGGGAGGAGGTGGCAAATTGTGGAAGAGGAGCACTGATAACCACTCACCCTCTGTCCACCCCTCCTGCCCCACCGTAACTGCTGCGCTCCCCTGACAGCGCTGACCAGGAGCACCACAGCACCACATCTTGACCAGTCTGCCTTAATTTAAGAAGACTGGTGTGTGCAGAGCACTGAGGACTGACATGTCCCCAGCTACGCTTGAGGCTACAGAGTGCCTGATTTCAGAAGATCCAGGGAACCACCCAAGCCAAGAGTCATTTCCCTCCCAAGGAGACTTAAACCTTTTATTCCTCATTTTCTGCTGCGGTTGAATAAGGTTTTTTCCAGTGTCAGATGCACATCCCTGTGTATCCAAAAAAACCCCAACCAGACCAACTGCAGCTCTTGTCCTCTTGAAGTCTACGGGGAACTTGAGATTGGGACGAGAACTTCACCTACCATCTGCAGCCCAGATCTGAGCCGAAGCCCTCTGGAGTGCACAGGGGTCTTTCCTCTGGCTCTGGCAGTGTTTGGTCCCACAGAGCTTGTAACATTAGGCCAACATAAATGCATGACCTTGTGTGCTTATCCACGCATAGATCCGTGCCCCTCCCCTGCTCCTGTGAAATGTTATGAAGAGCAAATTATGTACCAAGTTGCATGAGCTGGACTTTATCAATCATCTGCTTGAATACAGAAACAAGAGCAGTAACTTTGGTACTGTACCATAGTGGAACACAGTTCCTGATGAGTATTTTTGTCCCCAATCAGACATCAGTTGAAGTCACAGTTTCCCTTTGTGAATCAAGCTAATGACAAAAATGCAGGGTTTACATATTATCCAACGACTCAGCTAGCAGCTATCATCAAAATGTGAGATACAGTCAGAAATATTTTTATGCAGAAAGAAGAAACGATCGTGTCATTCTCTGCTCACACAGTACTCCTGGGGACTGCTTTTCCCAGTAACAGGCAACGCGTAGTTGCCATTTCTGTCATTGCACAGCGTTTGCACTGAGTGGAACAGGACCCTCACCTGGAAACAGGAGAACGTAATCACAGTGCTCCACTGAGAACCACAAGAATGGGAATGCAGCTCCCACACATCGATCTGATCTCTAAGAAAGTGAAAATACTACCATGGGTGAGCTTAGCATTTTTGTAATGAACGAATAAAATTGAATTTGCACTAATCTCAGGAAATGTTGCAGGCAGGGTGCTCTAACTACGCAGGTTTTGGAGCTGGCATGCCATGAAAATATCTCTGCACCTGAAGAAAAGTAATGTTGCTTGGCTGAGACGGTGACATTTCTGAAACATCTAATATTTGCACATATTGGGAAACTGCAATTAGGCTACTTGATTCATAAAGACATCTAATAAAGAAGGCCTGGGTTAAAGTTCAAGTGCTCTGTTCTAGCCAGAGATGAGTTGAATGAACAGCAATTAAAACAGTCTGATTTATATGAGGCACTGCTGGACTTTGGAATGATGACTGTGCACTTGAAACACTGTTGGGAAGGATTCTTTTTACTTTAGTACAACTAAAACAAGGCTTTTTCATACCAATGCTTCACACTGAAGAGTAACAGAAGTCACTTTTCTTTTTTAAAAGCATTTCGAGAAAGGCAACATCACCTGGTTTCAAGGCTGAGCGCTGGCAGATAATGGAAGTATTTTATCCTCCTGTTGTCAGAAGTCGATAGCGGCTGGCCAGCTTGCTCTGAGCAGAAACTTCGACCCCTAAAAGGATGGTTTGTGGATGAGAGCCAGGAACAGAACAGCTGTTGTTGTCTGCAGCCTCACAGCCCCGAGGAGACATCGCAGGGGCCGAACTGTTGTTCCTCTCATGCGAAATGTAGGGCAGGAAGGCGACGGCCTCCAGTCGGGAAAAGGGACTTTCCTGCTGAAAAAGAATAAGCCTGAGAACCACCAGGTTAGAATAAATCCGCCTGGAATAACAAATGAGACATGTCACGAGAAAATTGCCTTGCCTCGGGATCAAACCCATAAATTACAGAAAGTTTTATCAGAAAACGGATGGTCCTCAGAGACCTTCTTTTTGAGCAGCAAGTGATGGGATGTATCGCTGCACGCATGTTGTTTACATCTTGCTTTAACACGGTTTGTGGGAGGAAGTGCTCCAAGCCAAAAAAGCCTTGATAGTGGCATTGTTTGTCTGTAGCAATATTTAGACATAGCAAACCCACCAGTATTTATAAGATGTCTGTCCTGTTATGGTATCAGTAGGAAGCTACAGGAAAAAGAGGTGGATTCTGCGTCCGCTCAGCTAGAGAGGGAGATAAAGGCTCCCAGTAAATCTGATGGGAGAGGTGTTGTTTTCAGGCACAGACAGTGTTTCAGTTCCTGTCCCACACCACAGCTCGACGCGGTACTTGTAACAGGAAACGAGAATCACAATCTGAAGCCAGAGGCACATGTCATTTGAACAGGCTCTTTGCTCTCTTTCACCACTACTTGACACGTCCTGCGGCGCAGCGCGAGCAGCTTTGCTGCACGTCCCACTGAGTGAGCCGGGTTGGTGATTAACTCTCAAATCTGAGGGTAGGCGAGGAACCTTACTGCTTGGACCTGGTCCATAACAGACCTCATATGTGCCTCTCAGCAGTTATTTCCCATGGGAAAGAAGAGAACTTTTCAAGTTTCTAGTACAAGTCAGCATCCTCACTGTATTAATCGGTGAACACCCAAAGCCGTCCCGGGGCAGCACGGGGAGGAGCCGGCTGAATGCCACGCTGCTTCCAGCTCCAAACTCTGCCGCCACCTGCCTTTCTCCCAGGAAAAGGGGACTCACATTCCCCGAGCACCTGCTGGCTCTTAAAACGATGACAGAAATAGTTAAAAAGAGATGAAACCAAGCCCTAGCTAGCCTGCAAGGCTTCCATCCCTGGGATCCCACAGCTCCTCTTGTGTCCCGTCGATCCTGTAAGCAAAACAGGAGCGTTGCTGCACCACGAGAGATGGCCATTGCTCCTTTTCAGGATGAGTGTATTCCTGCCCAGGTCAAGGGGTCCCTGCAGGCTTCGGAAAGAGGCAGAAAGGAAGACAAGGGTTGACTCTGCTCAGATTTTAATCTACCCAGAACTTAAACTCTTAGTAGCAGGATGTCTTCTTAATCATTTGCTGAGTTTCTGGTACAATGGAGTCCTCCTCCAGAAGCAGATTCAAGCTGCTATCGTAACACCAGTAATGATTTCCCCCTGTTTAAATGACGCACGCTGGCGAAACGTTCCATCACGGCTGTACAGCACTGACCCCATCTGGGCCCACAGACACAGCCAGCAGCATGGTCTGGCAGAAACGCCTTCCAGTAAAGAAGATCAGTGAAATAACATAAACCGTCTAATTGCTGTCTTGGAGCAGATCGCTGCTTGGGCTAATCCCCGTCTTCTCCCTGGAGCAGTGAGCAGCAGCAGGGAAGCACAGGGCAAGGCCCTGGACAGTCATGAATCATCCAGTGCAGAAGGAAGAGTTTTCTAAACACTGCCAGGTTAACGACCACACTTATCAAGAATAAATTGCGACCACTGGCAATCACTGCATCAGCCTCGGCAGCCTCAGGGCCACACGCTTCCTCGGCGAAGAGGAGATCTGTGGAACAGGCACCGCAATAACGTGTCTGCAGGTCTCTCGGGCAAAAATATATTAAAAAAATCCCCTCGGGTTTCACCTTCCCCAAGCCAACCTGGCCCTCGGGGCCCCTCTGCCGTCGTGTCCCAGCACTGCAGCCCGACCCCGCAGCCCCGACGGCAGGCACAGAGAAACCCCTCAGCCTCGCCGCAAGATTTAACTCGCACGGCAGAAATACGGCCAAGAGCAGGTTCCCTGAAAAAGCTCGGCCTTACTAGGTATTTTGATGATATCGCTGCTACCAAAATTACCGAGGGGAATTCGCAGTCTCCCATTCAGCGGGGCAGAGAAGCCGCAGGCAAAACTTTCCCACTGTCCACACCCGCTGCATCGCTGCCTTGAGCCTAACATAACCCACATCTCACCATCTAGTTCCATGTATCAAGACATAAAATGAGTTAGAAACTAGTTAGCCAACACTCTGATTTCTTTAACAAGAATCATTACAAAGTATCTAACAGAGGTTTTATTTTCTGTATTGGGAGGGATTCATGTCTGTTTGTTTCAGTACCAGGCATGACCCATCAATCCACCCCTCTGCTCTTTAATACTTCACCATGCTGCACATGACACTGCTTTCTCAACCATTTCTTGACGACTTCCAATGCCCAGCACTCCTGGAAGATCTTTCTAAGGCAAAACTTGGAAGGGTTCAAGGCCAGGTTGGATGGGGCCTGGTCTAGTGGGAGGTGCCCATGGCAGGGAGGTTGGTACCAGACAATTTTTAAGGTCCCTTCCAACCCAAATCATTCTGTGATGCTACAAAAGCAGTTAATTAACAGGTAAGCTCTCAACGAAGCATAATATTTTATTTGAATAAAACGTAAGTTATGTTAATCATTGACTTTTACACAAAGCCATTTAAAATGAGTGTGTTCTGCTTCCGCGGGACGCCGCGCATCAATCCGTCCATCCCTGGGGGCCCCGCGAAGCTCAGATGGCTGCCATCCTTCAGTTATCACAGTACTGTACCTTTACAAGAGACAGCATCAGCACTGTGATAACTGAGCCAGGGCAGCCTGTCGGTCATTGCGGCCCCTCTGCCATGCTGCTGAGCCTCCTCCGGGCTACTCGTCCCTCCCCATACGCGTCTCGAAAAGCTGTGTCGCCCCCGACAGGTGCCCAGCTGCCAGGTCAAAGGCTCAGGAGCATTTAATAGAAGTGGCTTTGCAGCTGAGGTTTCAGTCCAGAAAATTATCCAGATAATCAGCAGTGTCTTAATGAACCATGGCGGGTCCTGCAACGCAGCTCAAAGCACTTTTAAGTAGTAGCTTCTTCTGGCTAAATCCACCGATGCAGAGAAAGGGTAAGTAACAGCTCTACAGATATCACTAGAGGGAACGGGGGCACCTCACTCTCCCCGGAGCTAGAAAGCAGCTTTTGGTTTATGCTACTTCAGTATCGAGTGGCACAAACCGGACAGTCACCAGGCGCAATGGCAGAGCGCCAGGGTAAGTTAACAGAGCCACGCCGCAAGGAGCTGGATCACTCACAGCGCGAGTACGGTGGTAACACCGCGCCGTGAGCACATCGCGGGGCCGTGCCGAGCCCGCCAGGCTGCAAAACTAGCTCAGTAGGCGGTAAGCTTACGTTAACTTGTATTTTACCCTCCCCCCTTTTTTTTTCTTCCCTAAAAACAGGTGCTGCTGCCAAGATCACAAAACTATTTCTACACACCCACTCCGGTTGAGGGAATCAAATACAGGAGTTCTGAAATGAGTGTAAAAGACACAGCAGTTTTACACAGTAACAGTTAACGCGTTATTAAGATTTTATCAGGAGTTCATTTATGATGTCGGTTGGACTTCACCAGTACAAGCTGTTCTCAAGGTTTTTACCAGGAGAGCGCAGAAAGCCCACAAGCGTTGTAACAATCTAAATAACTTACCTGAGAAAGAGCGTGCCCAGGGCTGTTGTGGAGTCTTGTTTTTAAAAGAGAAATACGTAACACTCGGCTGGATCGAGCTATCAAAATGGTGTCTTACAAGCTTTTAACTCAAGAGGGCAATGGAGAGACAAGCACGAAAGATCCGAGGAGAAGCACGCAGTGGAAAAAAAATATTTGTACATTTTAAAACAAACTACAAACATACATTACATAAAAACGGGACGGTCAACAGATTATGCAATGCTGACAGACGACGACACAGATAACTTCCAATACATATCCCACAACTCACTGATTTACCACCACTGGTAGGTTAATCATTAAACAATCTGCTACTGCTAGAAACAACAACAAAACTTGGTTAAAAAGAATAATAAATTCTGCACACACAAGGGTGACTTCTGTAAACGGAATGCTTAAGTACCAAACCCTTTGCTCTCACTCCTGAGGTGTTTTTACAACACCATTACTATCCAGCAGACAAAAATTATACCTGTTTCACAGCGTAAACACAGGACCAGGAATCCTACATTTCGCAGGCTGAAGCGACGACAGAAGAACTGCTATTTTATAGCTCAAGTATTTCAAGATCCCATTCCATGGCTTCAGCGGCAACTGTCACGTTATTTAAGGGGAACACACATGACCACAAAGGTGAACAATTCCTCCCCAGCACCCTCTGCTCTGGCACAACAACGGTTTGAGTGACACACACAAAGTCCAAGGGCCAATGCCATTTTCTCCAGAGAGGCTCGAGCTCCTGCTCTAACACAAAATAAGGTTTGCTTCTGTGCATTTAACACGCGTGGGGCGTGTTTTGCTTCAGTCGGGCTAAAGCGACACAGCCCCGATGAGAGAAGCCAAAGTTCCCCACCGTTAACTAAAGGACTCCCTTTTTAAGCAATACCCACATTAGTTTTGGAATGGAGTACACATTTTTGGTATTGCTGAGGCAAATTTCCGTATGTTTTTTTAAAAAACCCTTCGGTTCCCAGCATTTGCTGCCAGCTCTCTTTTGAAAACCCATCAGTTTGCCTGGCTGGCTTTTAAACTCCACTTCAACCTCCTGCCCTTCAAATCTACGTAATTTTTCTCCTGCTTTTTAGCACAAACCAGAATCCCTTTCACATCGCACTGCCAGAATCCCAACCGA
>NW_009712194.1:13732-13941 GCF_000703405.1 Apaloderma vittatum
CCCCCCGGAGCCGCTCTCTCTGAGGGCGCGAACCCCCATTTCCCACCTTGACGGGCGTGATTTTCACCCAAAATCCTTAGAAACCTGAAGAAGAAAAAAGCATAAATGTAAAAAAAAACACAGTTAGGAGCGCTGACACGGTGACGGGGGCTGTGTGAGGAGGAGGAAGGCTGCAAGAAGGGACGGTGCCCGGCCTGACACGGCTCTTC
>NW_009712195.1:0-31499 GCF_000703405.1 Apaloderma vittatum
GCCCCGGCGCGTCTGGTAACGCCCGAGCACGGCGTGAAACCTTCGGGCGAGCGTTTGACAAGTGTAACTGCTCGCCTTCCCTTCGTCTGTTGTTGTTTTGATGGGAGGGTGAAAGTTTTGGGAGTTACAGACCTCGGTTGTGCTAGTAGCGTTGGCTGATCGTGCCGGTGTTGGCGTTCAGCGCTGGCCTCAGGAGCAGCCCGCAAAAAACTCTGGCCTGAGACGAGACAGAATGAAGTAAAAATGGAAATTCCGAGCTTTTATAAAAAGCAGATCGGAGTTCTGCCTCCCAGGGATTTATTGCCTGAAACTTTTGTGAGATGTGTTGCAAACGTTTTATTTATTTTTAGTGTCTGTATGGTGAAATCAAACACCATGGCTGTGTAAATTATGCCCTTAACAGTGATATTATCTGTAGAGTAGAAGCAAACTGTTCTTGATGTTGCTTCTCATGGGGCTAATAGAATAATAGCGGCTAGCAGGAAAATAATACCGGACTGTCATGTGGTTGGGGTTTTTTTTAAACCGCCTTTATTTCTGGAGCGCAGTGTGAGGCCTTTGTAAAAACTTGAGTAATTCCTATGGAACGGGTAAATGGTGTTCAAGAGAAAAGAGGTGAGGTAGGTAGACTCCCCTGAAGAGGTGGTTTTGAGGAATATGAAATACTTTGTGCAAGATTTAATTCACAGTGGATAGTTACAGGCCTTCACTATGTGGTGGCATTATATAGCCAAAATAATTTGGATCCAAATGAATTTTTATAGGAAATTCGAATTATTTCTATGCCCTGAACATCTGTTTTATGCAGCTAATACCACTGTCTTGGGTGTGGAGGATAAAAGCGGAGGAAAATTGATGGGATAGGGCTGGATGGAATGGGAAACGGCATAATGTTCAGTAAGGCTTCAGTCCTGTTCAGGATTATTCTTCTTCATTCACTTATGGACTAAAAAGTAAAAAGCCCTTTGTCAGTAACTTATGTTTAGTCTGTTGATATTTCTGTGAAGGAGTGAGTACCTGATTAGATAGTTGTAAAATCAGCAGGTAATCTCAGTTCTTTGGTTTTTCCCATTAAAACTGAAACAGGTAAATAGATTGGTTATTTTAAGGATAGCAGTTAGGAACCAAAGTCTCCTAACTGAGAATTTAGTTTAGTTCTCTTTACTGGGCACTTGCTGTTGGCTTGACAGGTGGGGTGCAGTCTACTTGCTTATAATTATGTTTTAAGATAGGGGTAAGTATCCCTAACCTATGTAGTTAGGTTTGTGTAAGTAAATTGACTATCACAGTTACTAAAAATCAGCTATGTGCAGTTTTGTCATTTGAGATAACAGTCTGGCCTGAATTAAAGTTAAAAAAATCTTAAACAAAAAACCACACAAAAACTAGATTATATCAAATCGTGAGGTTGGATAAAATACACAAATGTAATAACTGCTTTTCAGTGTTCTGTTGGTCTTGGTTCTGGGAGAGGAGTGAATTTATGTAAAATTTTTCTTCTTTCTTGACACTCTGCTTAAGGGAGATCTTTTGTTGTTAAGATCTAATTAAGTGGGAGGGTGCAAAAGCTAACAAGGAAAATACTTGGGGTCATTATAGAGTGCAAGAAGAGCAAGGGAAGGATGCCTTGTAGTTGGTTGTAGGCAAATCACATCTGCCCATTGTATGTAAAATATGGTAACATGTTGCATTTTGTTCCTGTTGCATCTTGGTACAGTCCTTACGCTAGTCCTTAAAAACTCAAGTCTCTGGTTTTCCTGCATTCAAAGAAGGAGGAAGGTTAGCGGTTTCACAATATGAAGCAATGAACCAAGGATAAAACATGTAATTTCCTCTTCAAGTCCACAAAACTGGAAAGCAAATGCTGTGGGATCTCTTCCGAGGCTTACAGGTGTGTGGGTTTGTTTGCAAGGCAGTGGAGCTCTTCCAGATCCTCTGCATTTTAAGGTCCTGCACCTGGGTCAGGACAATCCCAAGCATAAATACAACCTGGGGGACAAGTGGATTGAGAGCAGCCCTGCAAAAGGACTTGAGGGTGCTGGTTGATGAAGCGCTCAGCATGAGCCGGCATTGAGCGCTGGCAGCCCCAAAGCCAACTGTGCCCAGCGCTGTGTCAAGAGAAGCGTGGCCGGCAGGTCCAGGGAGGGGGTTCTGCCCCTCTGCTCTGCTCTGCTGAGAGCCTGCCTGGAGTGCTGTGTCCGGAGCTGCAGCCCCCAGCACAAGGACGGGGACCTGTTGGAGAAGGTCCAGAGGAGGCCACAAAGATGAGCAGGGGACTGGGGCACCTCTCCTGTGAGGACAGGCTGAGGGACCTGGGGTTGTTAAGCCTGGAGAAGAGAAGACAAGGCTCTGGAACGACCTTAGGGAGGCCTTCCAATACCTAAAGGGGACCTTCAGGAAAGCTGGGGAGGGAGTGTGTAGTGATAGGATGAGGGGCAATGGTTTTAAACTAGGGCGGGGTAGATTTAGATTAGATGTTAAGAAGAATTTCTTTTCTGTAAGGGTGATGAGGCCCTGCCACAGGTTGCACAGGGAATCACAGAATCACAGAATGTTAGGGGTTGGAAGGGACCTCAAAAGATCATCTAGTCCAACCCCCAAGTTGTGGCTGCCGCCTCCCTGGGAGTGTTCAAGGCCAGGCTGGATGAGGCTTTGAGCAACCTGGTCTAGTGGGAGGTGTCCCTGCCCATGGCAGGGGAGTTGGAACTAGGTGATCTTTAGGGTCCCTTCCAATTCAAGCTATTCTATGATTTTATATAACCAGTAGTTGGTAACACAGGTGTATAGCATTACCACTATGGATATGCTTTTTCTGTGATTCCATGTGGAACGGTTCGTAGTATTCTGCTCATTGCAGTTGTGCATTGATTGAAGTTCTCAGTCAGTGCAGGTGAAGTAGTTGCAGCGATGACAGCCGAGGCCTGGGCAGCGGATGATGATTTGTGAGAAGTTGAGCAACGCTAGAATCACCCATTGTGGTGTGGTGGAGAGATGATGTCCGCTGAGGAGGTGAAGATGACCTGCTCAGGTTGTGACTGGCACCGACAGAAATAATAGTGGTTTACGCAGGGCCTCTTTGCCATATGCTGGCTCGGGAAGATGTCCTGTGCAAGACTTCCAGTGTTCTGGTGTGCAGCACCTCCTGCAATACTCCACTTGCAGTAGGAGGTTCTGATCCCCCGGAGACTCTTAAGAAGGCAAATAAATGTACCAAATACCATACTGTCAAAAAAAACCCCAAAAAACAGTGTAATGAGTTTTCGTGTCTCTTGTCCAGTTACTTCTAGAGCTGGGTAGAGCTGTGAATACATTTTAAACAGGGCATATGTGTTAAATTTTGTTGTTGTTCTTCAAAATGGTGAAAAGATGGCTAAATACTGTGGTGGGAATTCACTCTGTTGGTGGCCACAGCTTTGTGTATTGAAATTAGGAGTTTAACAAAGGATTTAACGAAGGAGAGAAGTAATTTTTAGGAATTCTTTGGCTGATCCTGTACTGTCGGGTCAGGTAAACTTATGTCTTCGATTAAATTAAATTCCCTGGGAAGAGGAGAGCACCACTGTTGAAATTATTAAATCCTACTAATGCCTTTTCAAAATGATCCCTTTTATATCCTCCTGCCTCCTTATTTCTCCCTGTGGGAATCTCCCCGTTGTATTTTATCCAAACCACACTTGAAGGAAACAATAGTTCTATTGAATTGTATAGTAAAGTAAGCCCAAGGAACTCTGAAATTTTTAATCCATTAACAGAGTCTGCCCTTTCCCTATAGAACACTTCCTGCGTGTTGAGTAAGGAGGTTTGTTTTATACACAGGTCTTCTCTAGAGATGTGCAAGAAACGTTATTTCAGAAGTTTTATGTTGGGATATTGGGCATGATTTCTAATAGCTGTTTTCCTATAGGTTGAAATTTGCTGTGAAATCAGAAGAGCATTGCCTTGTTCATAAGCTGATATTTCTGTACTTTAAAGTTACACCGGGTGATGTCCTTTCTCATTCCTGAACGAGAAATATTGGATAGTTGTACATTTATCTTTTGTAGTTTTTAATAAGGAGTAAATTCCTATGAAAACAATTCTTAAAGAAAGGCAATTGAAAAATAGTAAGGGTGGTAAAAAAATAGTAAGAGTACCTGAATTTCTTAGGTGTATTATTTGTAATGTAGGTCAGAGTCTATTTTAGTAATTCATTTGAATGGCGTAGTGAGCAACTTGAATTTTTTTTTACAAGATGCAGAGTGAAATGTAGAACACCTCAACTGTGAGTATTGCTGCATGCTTTTGGTTATTTACACTGGTATCTTATGTCAAGTACTTGAGTAGGAGTATCTTTGAAAACTTCAGTTATTTTAGGAAGTTAAATTGGACGGTTGATATGTATTTAGAGTGTAGTAACATTTAATTGGTTTAACTTTTGCTCTATAAGGCCTGTCTTTGAACATCAGCAGGCAATCCACGCGCTGTTAAGGGTGTGCTTTTCCCCTCTCTACTTAAAAATCAGTTAAAAGTCAGACAAATGGCATCCCTCAAAAAAAAAAAAAGTGTTCACACACCCATTCCAACCTTGATAGTGAGTGAAATTAATTTGTTAGTGTGCATAATGGGAAGGAAGCTAGTGGAAAGGTGTGTGTGGGGAGGGGGAGCTTACAGGCACTGGAATACCCCTCTCTTTAGAAACTGGACTGAACCCCGGTCTTGTAAATCTCACTGTTTCTGTGCTGTCACCCAGTAGCTGGGAAATTCCAGGCCAAAGTTTAGGTTCACCTCTCAAGTCCAGGTGTGTGGCCACTGTGTTTTGTAAGTACGTTTAGTTACTGGAAAGTGGTTCTGCTCCTCTGAAAGCAACTCAATAACCACACTTAACCTGAACTTTCTGAGGGCAGTTTTTGTAGGTTTAAAATTGTAAGTCCTGCATGTGTGATGTGTACAGGGGTAACTTAATGATTTTCTCATGGGCAGTGTGCTGTTTGCAGGAATCAAATAGGCTACGTGGGGTTTCTTGCTCTCCCCCCCCATTTTTCTGCCTTTTTTTCAGCTTTTGGTGTGAAGCTTACAAAAAGTCCGAGAAGCCTTGTAGCTTTATCACAAAAAGTTTGCTTTTCTGTGGCTACTTGGTAATAGTGCCTTATTTTAAATTGGTGGTGAACTGTTCATGAAGCTACTTACGTAAGACACTGCAGAACCGGTAGTTGCTGACCACTGTGGTAAGTTGGGTGCTTGCAACGTAGTTTCTCTGTGAATTGTTTCTGCTGCCCTGTTTGTGTAAAATGCAAGGAGAGAAGGAATAAATAGCTAGACCGCTAGACAAGATAAATATGAACAAGTTAAATCCTTTATTTTTAAATGCACAGTAGTATAGAGAAGCTGTACCCTCTCCTGCAAAACTAGAGTTATTTTATTACTTTCCAACATTTAGCGATTAGAAACATGACTGACTTTTATGACTGAGGAAAATAAATATCATGAGAAAATACAATGGACATTTTAAAATACTTTGAAAGGAATTCTGGTTTTCAGGTATCTCCAGCTGAACTCTATGAGTGCATAATTGATGGTTTATGCTGTTTTAATATGTTCTGATAAAATACAGAAAGTATTAGTGTTTTCCTACTTTTCTGAGTGAACTCTATACTTCTGCTGTACCTGAACTACAGACTGGTGCATTGTCCTAAAGTAGTAGTCCAGGGAAACTGTTGAAAACATTCAGAGGATTCTAGCCTGGCTATATGAGCTATTCTTTTATTGTGGATTTTGATAGAATAGTAAGCTTTTAGAAATAAAAATTATAGCATTCTCCTTCCCTCTACCCTGAACTGCTTTTGCATTTTGTGTGTGGATGATGAGTTCTCCAAGTATTTTCCACAGTGTTCAAAAAAAAAAAAAAGTGAAAAAGGAAAACTTCAGTGGGTTCTTAAACAGGCCTTTTGGTGACAAGCTGGTTTTGTATGTCTTAAAAAGACTAGCTTGGGTATTGATAATAACTTGTAGAATAGAGATACCACCTTTCTTAAGAGGAAGTGAAGATACTTGCTTACAGTCAGAGTCAAGCCTCCACCTTTGCTTTCAAGCAGAGATCTTGCATAGCTCTGCGTAGGCCTTCCATCAGGCTGTGTGCCTTGCTGCCTGTTCCTCTGCCTCTCCTCTGCATAGTGGCAGTCTTATTTGCTCTTCCCTTTCTTGGGCTTCCTCAAATCACTGTGTTCTGCCTTGCCTAGAAGGGTACTCCTGTTGTTAAATATCTCCTCTGAGAGCTCTTCCAACAAGGCCTCTATAGCCTACTCTGCAAAGGCTCCTTGACACTTTGCTCCGCAGCAAAGGGCTTCTGGCACATCTCTGCAGTTTGGTCATAGGAACCTCACTGAGGAGCCTACTCAGGGTGATTTCTGCCAATCCCAAGCACCTCACAACTCAAGGAGCAGGCTTTCTTCAAGGTGATAGAGTTCTAAGTTGCATTGTGTAGATGTTCTGAACGTGAGGGATGCCCGAGGCTTTCTCCTGTGTGGTATCTTGCTGTGCCTTCTAAACCTTGGACACTGGTCTTGCTCTTGAGGTATTATCTCAAAGGTATTGTTTGTCTGTCTTGTTTAATTCTGTCCCACAGCCGTTTTCTGCAACTGTTATTTTCTCCAGACTGTTGTATAATCCTGGTCAGTCTGATGACCCACAATATGCCAGCCTTTTCATGACATGTCTTGAAGATGTTTTCAGTAAGTTGCACAATTTTGTTGTTATTGTACCAAAGAAAAGAGTCTTTGCTGTTTGAAAACTCAGACTGCTTTCATCTTAAAGTAACAAAAGAAAAGAAAAAACACCAGAGATTTAATAACTACATCAAGCCATCTATAGAATACTTCCACAGAATACTCTATACATCTATAGAATACTCCCAGTGATCATCACTGGAAATAGTAACTTGCAAGATTTAGTATATTGACAATACATGAAAATGAAGTCAATGCCACTCAGAAAGCTAGCAGCTTTCCAAAATGGATGAGGAATGCAGTATGCAACCATGCTGTCAGACATGAACTGTATTTTTTTTCAGAGCACAGTATTAAAATTGTTCTTAATAATGCGAGGAGGATGATTCTAAAAGGTTCGTCTTGCATAATAATAGGTGCAGACTAGATATCATATATAAATTTACTTTAACATATGAAGAAAACCACCTTAGTCATACCTAATCTAGAACTATACAGAATATCAGTGCTTACAGTGTACTCTGGAAGAAGATTCTATCCTGAGATCAATATTTGCAGAACTGACTTCACAGGGTTGATACCAGTCCTTCAGTCTCCCTGTATTAATCCAGAACAAGTTCACTGTGGGCTAGAGTTCACCAAAGAGAAATGGACTTTACCTGAGCAATAAATATAAAATTTATCAATCCATCTTTCTCCCATAAAAGAAGACTGAAGAGCAGCCCGATCTCTGTACATTCACATGATAGAATGCAGTAGACTTTATCTGTCGCTCCAAATGCCCTTGTGGAAGTTCAGTGTTAAGCTAAAGCAGAATAAGACTGTACTGATAAGTGGTAAAGGACAGACGTTCTTGGTTACTGTGTAAGGGTACTTCTCACAAATCCAGCGCTTGCTTTCTGACTTGCCAGCCCTGATCTTTAAATGAAAATGATAAAATACTTAAAACATTCTGGGATGTAACATTCGTAACCTTACTGAATAGTGAAGACTAGATACTGTCCTACTGCTGTGTTACCACGCACTGCCAAATATCATCATTACCACATTTTTCTGTCCTTTATCCCCTACAGCCTTGAATGATCCTTATTCAGCTGAGGTCAAATATTCATGCATTTGTGTTTAAAATAGCCCTTCCTCCAACAGGCTTGCAAGCGGGTTATTGGCTTTGTACACTTCCATATCCCATACTTGGTGAGAAGGACGCTCTGCTAAGAACCAGT
This sequence comes from Apaloderma vittatum, assembly GCF_000703405.1. Classification (NCBI taxonomy): domain Eukaryota; kingdom Metazoa; phylum Chordata; class Aves; order Trogoniformes; family Trogonidae; genus Apaloderma; species Apaloderma vittatum. Next base: position 7,925 of record NW_009712195.1, read on the forward strand.
GAAATTAGGAACTTTCACTGTCTTAGTGGTGTTCTTGCATGAAGAAAATTGGTTTATGACTCTTCGGCATCACTTGGTGTTATGAAGGGAGGTGTCTGATAGTTCTGCATGGTTAGTGCTTGTAAACCTCCTGGTTTATCAGTTGGTGATGAGTTCCTTGCCCCCGAATACGTCTGCTGTGAAATGGAGTTGCAGATTTACTGTCAAGGAGCAAGTCTTCACGGAGAGTACGTTGATCTTAAGAGAGATAAAGGCATCACTTTGCACAGCAATATGGATTTCTGTGCAAGGGGACAACAGCATGTTTGCCTAACGTTTCCAAGAGGGCTGCTCAGCTGCTGCTGGAGCCAGCTTGCCTTGTCTTTGCTGCTGTTGCCACTTTGATGTAGCCCTGGTTTTATATGTTCCACTGATCTGCCTAACGTTTCCTTTTGTTGCATCTCGTAGCCTACAAAACAGATCTGCTCTAAAAAAATAATTCTTCCAAAATACACTCTTCTGTTTGATGTAATTTTCTGGGTAACAGAGTAAGCTATGTGAAGCTAGTATTGTGAAGTTTACTCTGACCTTTTTTCTGTCAGTAACAACCTTCAGGGTCACTGAAGTGTCTTCGTATCTTGTTGCTGAACACCTCGTACTCCTCCCTTTAGCCAGTTATCACAATGACAGCACTTCTTTGAATGAGGAGATAGGAAAGGTGTCGTCTGACTCCTATTTCTTCAATTAGTCAACAGTTTAAAAAAGGAGCAACAGCTTCGCGTCTGTGCTATTTTCTAGTTTTCCTGCTGGTCTGATCAAAGTGAGAGCTTTGATTAGGGAACCTTATTTTGCGTTTGATTTGTGATTAAATTAGTAAAGACATATATTACTTAAGGGGAAAATTAAAAGTGACATCTGGATTATATAAGCTTCCCTCTTCAAGACTGCATTGTTCCTGTATATTATTGACACTTTGTCTAATATTTAAGTAGTTTAGTAGTTGTCAGTTTCTTTTATGTACTAGTGTTCGCTTTTAGTTCAGTTAAGGTTGTTGGAAATAAGTACAGAGAAACCCATACTTGTTTGAATGAAGAACAACTGAAGGTAAATCCAAGCTAGGAAGTCTGTACTACTTGACAGAGACCTAGGAGATTTTTAGCCATACAGTCCTATTCCTTCAGTGAATATATACACACTTCATATGTCCACTTCCATCCATAACTGAGAAATTGTCTGGACCTGCAGAAGCTGAGCTGCCATGCAGCACTGTGCTTGCAAGCTGTGCTTTTGACCACCTCCAGCTGCCTTATAGACCAGCTTTTCCTGAAAGGAGATGACCTGCCTTTTGATGGATTTTTTTTTCCTGATGCTTCACAGCTTGAGTACACCAATGCAGCCAGCCTGCTAATAAGGTCACTCATTCTTAATGAAGTTTTAGCTAATAAATGATATGCTTAGGAGATGTGTCTGTGACATGGATTACATAAGTTTGCAGCAGGAAGTCTTTCCCTTTCTACTCTGGCTTCTTATCATTTCTATAGCTTCAAGTCCTTTATCTTTCACATGCCTGCTGGCCTGAGTGTAACGTGACGGAAAGATCGCACACGAATCTTGAACAAGAACTGCAGGCTGCAGGTTGGACACAGCAGCCAGGATAAAGCTTGTTGGGCAGTGTGTGGGGCGCTCCCAGGACTGCTCCGGGGCACTGCAATGAAGGTACAGAGAAGTGGTTTTTATTTCAGGTGGTGACAGATATGCATTTTTTGTACCCTGGAATCATCATCATAAATGCACGCCTGTACTTAGACCACAAGTAAAAACTGAAACAAAGATTTCCACGTGTGTGTGGAGGTGGTGAGAAGCATCAAAGCATCTGTGACACGCTAGAAATAATGCTTACAGCAGGGTGCTGCTGGAATGGAACTAAAACTCGGGCAACTTCAGGGTTTTCAGTAGTGTCTTTTTGCCCTTAAAGGCATTATCTTCTAGTAGTTTTGTAGTGATCCTATGAATGGCTGCTTTAAGTGGGGGGTGGGCCTTTGAAAATTATGCTGTATAAGTGGCATTTGTTGTGGTTTAGTGGTTTTCATATCAAGTTTGTTCAGTTTTCAATTAAGATGTGGGGTTTTTTTCTAGCTCTCAGCATTCCAAGCTTTTCAGAATCCTGGCATAGCTTTTCAGAATCAAGCTGTGTTCTTAGCTTAGAAAATTTCTTTGAGGCTTAAAGTTCAAAAGGCTAAATCGTGGTCCAGTGTGTTTTGCATATTCTTGGTGATAGTGTCAAATCAAGTTACACAGGTTCCATGTGTGATCTTCCAACTGGAATTCAAGAGCTTGGCTCATCAGCAAATGCACTTCTAAGTAAAACTTAGGTTATCTTCTTTTATACTGACAAGAGTAAACCAAAACTAATGTATACAAATATCGGTTAAGAGTAAATCAAGTGCTTTTTTTGTTGTTTTCCCCCAAATAAAATTGCATGGTTTAGACCATTCTCACGTGATATCTTTACTTCAGTCCATTGCTATCTCAGAAATAGACAATTGAAAGCTCTAATACAGTAACAAGCATGACAGATAAAACCCAAACCAAACAGGAGTTGAGGATTGTGGGTTAGATGTGGAAAATTTGGTAAGTGTCAATACTCTCTAAGGATGACCTCTGTGAAAAGTTAACCTTGTTGGATGATGGTGTAGAAGGTTAGACAAGAAAAGCAATTCCAACTCTGTACACAGAGGTTTTCGAGATCTTAAAATGTGTCTAAGTTAGTTTATACAGCGACTTAAAATATCCTGCTCAGAATTGGGCCTAAAAGGATGCTGATTCTTTAATACTGGCACTAGTGAGCTTAATAGAATTTTCAAGTGAAAAATTATTTTATATGTACTATTAATGATCTTACAAATTCAGAATGATTTTTCTTTCCTTTTCCATGTTGATTTGCAGCTGCTGTTGGCTTTCTGACAGTTTCCAGTGTCATTACCATGTCAGCTCCTTTCTTTCTGGGGAAAGTTATTGATGTTATTTATACAAACCCCAGTGAAGACTTCACTGACAGCCTGACCAGCCTGTGTGCCTTGTTGAGTGGAATCTTTTTGTGTGGTGCTGCTGCTAATGCTATCCGTGTCTACCTCATGCAGACTGCAGGTAAAAACAGAAGCAAAAAAGTATTACTGAGAGTCATCTTTTCTCACAGAGTCAAGATATCTAATGATATGAAATAAATTCTTGGCACTGGCTGAGAGATTCTCCTGGAATTAGTAGCTTCTTTAACCAGATCAAAGGTAGAGTAATAGTGCAAAGATAAGTGTGCAGGAATAATTGCTTATTTTTATTTACTGTTACATGACATCTTAAAGCTCACTCTCTTCTGGTGTATTAAAACTCTGTAACGTGACTTGTTCAGTGTTGCATAATCCTGTGATTTTTATATCATTGGTAAAATTTTGTGTGCCGTCCTTGACTGACTTCTGTTTCTGACAGGACAAAGAATTGTGAAACATTTGAGAACAACCATGTTCTCTTCTATTCTGAAGCAAGAAACCGCTTTCTTTGACAAGACCAGAACAGGAGAGTTGATAAACCGCTTGTCTTCAGATACAGCCCTCTTGGGTCGTTCAGTGACTGAAAACCTTTCAGATGGGCTCAGGGCAGGAGCACAAGCATCTGTGGGGGTCGGAATGATGGTATGGTTGTCTCTTCCCTCATTGTCACTCCTTATAGTTTCACGTATGTTTCAGTTCTGTTAGGTCATGTGTGGATGTGATTCAGTCCAGAAACTGTTGGGTCTTCTTGGATGGACATCACTGGTTATCTGCAACAAATTGTTTATACTTTCTTGCAATAGACAATGTACCTGTGGCCACTTGATGTTCACTCACAAGCCAAAATATGGAGAAGGAATGTTGGAAATGAACTACTGTTGCTGCTCAAATTTATCAAGCAAAGTTTAGTAGCAAAATGCTTAACTCAGTGCTTACTGAAGATGCTAAAATCAGTGACAACATTCACATGGTTGTAGGTAAATAAAGTGTGAAGGGCATGATATGAAAGTCATTGAAGTTGGTTGATTCTGATTAAGGCCTAACTGAGCAAAGGCAGCACTCAATATCAAATTACTGCTGAGGATTTTTATGACAAGTGTTAGTCTTTCTCCTGCAGTGCATCAGTAAAGAATGTATTTATGTAGGCAGTGTGGTACTGAAGGCTTCAGGGCAGTGCATCAGTTAGTATTCCTTCATGGTCATGGAATCACAGGATGTTTGGGTTGGAAGGGACCTCTGGAGATCATCTAGCCCAGCCCCCCAGCCCCCCAGCCAGAGCAGGATCCCCTACAGTAGATCACACAGGAACACGTCCAGGCAGGTTTTGAATGTCTACAAAGGAGACTCCACAACCTCTCTGGGCAGCCTGTGCCAGTGCTCTGTCACCCTCATAGTGGAAAAGTTTTTCCTTATGTTTATGTGGAGCCTCTTGTGCTTCAGCTTGCACTCGTTCCCCCTTGTCAGTTGGTTTACATAAAAATCTGACTTCCCTTAATGGTTTTTGTGGCATTAATTTTGTTACGGTTGTCTGAGAGAAGATACGTTGGTGGCGATTATCTTAAATGAAGTTGTGGTAATTTCTGCTCTCTAACTGGAGTTGAAAGCAGAGAGCAACAAGTCTCTTAAAAATGAGTTTCTAATACTGATGTTACTAGGAATTGTTAAGTATTTCCACTATGAATCTTTAAAGCTTTAATAGTTTGTTGCTGTGAAGAATTATGGCTGTCTGTATTTATCAGAGTCTAAGGTTTTATCTTACCATAGGTTAAATGGAGTAACTTTATATAAGGCATTCTGCTCAGAAATGCTGCCCTGATATAGTCTTAAAAGATGGGCTAGAAAAGCTTGCCCAGAAAGAAAATATTATGAAATAATTATAAAGCCTGTCAATTAAGTGGATTTTCAGATTTTCTGGAGATTGTTGTTTTCAAGACAGAAAGCAATATGAAATGAAAATACATTAGTTCTAATTTCAATAAATCTTATGTAGAGAACCTATTTAGGAGCTTTGATGATTGCTACGAATGATAAGGTTTTGCAAAATTAAATTAAACCCATTATTCCAGGTTATGAGCATTTGTGGGTGCTGGGGAACACTCATGACTCCATCTGTTCTTCAGTTACCAGGAAGTAGCATACCGTATTTCTTTTCCTAAACTTTCTGTATTACACCATCTATTTAACAGGTTTGAAAGCGCTTTGTAAACAATGTAATAGCTTATGTCTTTCAGAATCCCCAAGAGATTTCCGTATAGGCCTGTTGTTCACTGGCAGGTTAAGATACTTGGCTAAGATCACAGAGTGAACCAGTGAGAAAGCTAGAAATGAAATTCAGACCTCTTTGATGGTAATCCTTTGTTCCAGCCATGGGATACATCCCAAATGCTGTGGAGGACTGAATATTTTGCCTGGGAGAAATAAAACATGATAAATGAAAGCATGGCATTACTAGATTACAAACCTACTAGTTTTAGAAAACTCTAGCGTGTGATGTTGCACTTGAGTATCCCAGTGGTTATTTTTAATTGGAATGCTAACCCCTGACACATACCTTTTTCTTCTAGTTTTTTGTGTCTCCTAGCCTTGCTGCATTTGTTTTGAGTATTGTGCCACCCTTGGCTGTCCTGGCTGTGATTTATGGAAGATACTTGCGAAAACTTACTAAAATAACCCAGGATTCTCTTGCAGAAGCAACACAGGTAATCTTGTAAGAGATTCTTTCTGGTTAACTTCGAAGTTCTAGTTTATTGAGGTTAATATCTCTGAAGTTACAGATCTTCTGAAGATAATTGTACGATTTGTTGCCGTTAAGTCGTGCTGAGCCTGCAGTTTTGCACCTGAGTAGTGTGAAAGATAAACATCAGCAACATTTATTTGTAGATCTCGAAAACAACTATGCTTTGACTGTCCAAAAAGTAACGTGGAAATACCAGGCCTTGAGAATTTGGAAATGTAGGAAGGGGTAAGGAGCTTAGACTTTAGCTTTGTGAAAGCTTAAAAAAAAAAAGAAATCAGCACATTAAAGTGTTGTGTAATTTGGTACCTGGGTTTGAAAAACACTTTTCCTGGACTATGGTTATGAATTTGAAGCCATCAGAAGCACCCTAGATGCATCCATCTTTTAAGATTTTGCTGTTGTCAGCTCTTCAATGTTTATGAAGCTTTACATTTCTTAAACTTTTCTGGGCATCTCAGCACATACTCAGATATTTGGGAGGAGAGTAGAGGAAACTCTTGTTTCTAAAGAGGCCGTTGTAAAGGGGCCTTCACTGTGTTTGCTAACTGCACTGGAATATTGCAAAGCACTGTCAGAGAATAGGAGTGATAGTGACCTCTTCCTCACAGGCTGAAGGTGGGGAAACATTATGAAAAAGCAAAGAAGTGTAATTAGGAAAGATCTAGTTAAACAAACCACAGTTGTCAGCTGTTTTATATTTGGGTTTTCCTTGGTACTGCAAACTAACCATGCAGAAGTAAGAATAACCCTCTTCTGTTTGTCTTCCTCATCCCATGTTGAAGGGAAGATTCTGCATTTTTAAACCAGGTGTGGGACTTCACATGAGCAAGCACTTTCAGCGTTCCATTCAAATTTTCAGGTTGAATGGAGAATAGAAGAAGGAGAATTATATTTTTTCTATCTATTTTTACTCAGAAAAGGGAGCCTTGCTTTTTGTAAGACCATCACAGTGTCTATTAAGAACTTAGTCGGACTGTTTACAACTGACTTACTTAATGTTAGAATTAATACTTTGCTGTTCAGAAGTTAAAATAAAATACTGAGTTGAAACTAGACATTAGTAGTTGAGGTAAATTAATTCCCAGTGTTGCTTTGATCAAATGGGTGGAATTATTTCAGGAAATAACTGCAGCCTTTCTTGGGTGGTTTAGTGTAGAATGAAATTTTATTTTTTTTTTCCCCTTCCCACATTGCTAATGCAAGTTATTATGAATAGTGGTTTCCCCATGTTTGTGGTTCACATCAAATTAAGGGTGTTTTTTAATCCTACTTTATAATTTTCTATCTCTGCTAGCACTAAAGGCAATCTTAGAGTTCTTTTTAAACTGCCTGGGCGTGCATTTTACTTTTAATTTAACAGACTTAAAAAAAAAAAAGGAGGGGGTGCTGGGGAGGAGGAGGGCATGAGAAATTTTCCAGTGATATCCAAAAGAATAGTGTAGTGATAGCGATTTAACTTTCAAATGTTTTGTATCACACAGAATCACAGAATGTTCGGGGTTGGAAGGGACCTCTAAAGATCATCTAGTCCAACCCCCCTGCCAGAGCAGGATCACCTACAGCAGGTCACACAGGAACACGTCCAGGCAGGTTTTGAATGTCTCCAGAGGAGGAGACTCCACAACCTCCCTGGGCAGCCTGTGCCAGTGATCTCTCACCCTCACAGGGAAAAAGTTTTTCCTAATGTTTGTGGAACCTCCTCTGTACTATGAACCCCCTATGTAATATGAACATTCCAAATTGTGCATCTGTGTATATGTTTGTTCTTTGCTTTATTGTAGTTAGCTGAAGAGCGTATTGGAAACATAAGAACAGTTCGAGCTTTTGGGCAAGAAATGGCTGAGATGGAGAAGTATTCAAATAAAGCTGATTATGTGCTACAGCTGGCTAAAAAAGAGGCACTAGCTCGGGCAGGCTTCTTTGGAGCAGTAAGTGTAATTTGATGAAAGTAAAACCAACTATGTTATGCCAAGTGTCAATTACTTCAAAATGCATGAGGGTACTTACAAATCTGCAAATAAATAAATTGGACTGACATAAAACTGTGGGAAGACTGGGCTTTAATTAGTCTAAATTGCCGTGAAACTGCACCTCAAGATACAGGGGTATGATAAAAGTTCAAGCTTCTGTTTCTGCCCCACACCCTCATAGCCTGGTGCTATTTATCTGAACCCATGCCTCCTATTCAAGGAACTAAACCAGTGGAAACCTTCCCCCACCCTCTGTCTTTTACACGTTTGGCTTGCTGATGAGATGAGCTTCAGTGCAAAGGGAGCTGGGGTGGAGGAGGGAGGGTGGGATTGCATTTTTTCATAGTAGCTTATAGTGAGTGCTTTAATAATATTCTGACACTGCAACATAACTGCAGACTATCAGCTCTTCTCCTTTAACAATGGTTGAGAATAATGTTTCCTTTCTGTATTGGAGAAAAAAAACCCAACAATGAAAGGTTGCTCACTTTTTGAATGCTTGTTAGATGGCGCAGTGCAGTACCGCTGGATATCTGCCTGGCTGTTGGCTTGGTTTGCTTTAGAATTGGTTTTGTGCAAATTTAACTGAGTCCTCTAAAAATCTAGATACCTAAAGTATAGGAGTTCTTTTATTAGAAGGAATATTCTGAAACAACATTTTAGAGGATGAAGTTTAAGATGTATGTGACAAAATCTGCCTCTTTTTTTTTTTTTTCTTAGACTGGCCTGTCTGGAAACTTAATTGTCCTCTCGGTCTTATACAAAGGAGGATTACTAATGGGCAATGCCTACATGACAGTTGGCGAACTCTCATCTTTCCTAATGTATGCTTTCTGGGTTGGAATAAGCATTGGAGGTATGGAATGAGAAATTAGGTTTTTCTTCACTTCAAAGCATCACAGTCAGTATAGGGGTGGGAGGGAAGAAGCTCTTAAAAGATGTATCTTTCTTAAAAAGTCTCTTCCAAATGATCTTCCCAAGAAATCACATATAGTTTCTTTTTCCAAAGAGTTAATGAAAATAGTAATTTGTAACTTAATATAAGCCTTCCATTTTCCCAAAGGAGTACAGAGCTTGTAGTGTTCAATATGTGTACACGACAGATACATATTACTTTAATTTTCTTTGGGTCTAAATGAAGATTCCTAGTATATTGTGTAAAGAAATAATACTGGTGTTATATTTTTTACAAAATATGTAGGTTTGTATTAAACTTACTATACTTAGAAAGACACATAGGATTTAGCTGTAATTCAGTATAAAGTGTGAGCTGGAAGAATAAACAGAGTGCCAGCAGAAGACTACACTATGGTGCTAACCTTTTGTTTTTCCTTACTGACTGATGGCTCCTTGAGGCTCAGACTCTGTAATCTACTGGCCCAGAAGTAAACTATATCTTTTTGACGGGGTAGTCTTCACTATTGCATACAGGCAGAAATGAAGATAAGGTACTTTGAAGTTTGACAGCTGATTGGAAGCGTTCCTCTTTAGAATGAGTGTGTTAACTTCTGATAGACTGTCAGGGCAGTGAAGCTCATCTGTACTTTTCTGAGACTAAGCCTGGGAAGCACAAAGATGAGCCTGAGGGCAAAATTCACAAAACCTGCTTCCTTGAAAATCAAAATTTCAGTGGCACCCATTTCACCTAACAAAACCCTTTCTTCTCTACTCTAATCATCCAAGTTTGGTCAACAGACACATACCTGGCACTTGGAAAACATGGGACAAATTAATGTTAAATAAATGAAAAATAAGATTAGAAGCACTGATAAAATGCCATTGAATTAGCTTTTTTTTGCTATGAAATCTTTTTAAAATCTGCTTAAGAATATAGTTATGCACAGAGCTCATTCTCAGAGCCTGAAGTAAATGCGTCTTGCCACAAGAGGCCTGCCTTACTTGGTGTCTACAACACGTGTAAATCTTATGCTAAGTCTGCTCAGTTTATCATCATCAGTATGTATAGGAGTTCATGCAATGAACTGTGAAGTTCACAGCATAATTTGGGACTTTGCCTTTATTGTAACAGTTTGGTGTATTTTCTACAAAGCACTGAACATAGGCTATGAAAATTAAAAACATTTTCTAATTACTATTTGCTGCCCATATTAGATAGTACTTGTTTACAAGCCATTGTGAATTTGCAGACCACAGTGCCTCAGATTCAAGGTGCTCTATGAGACTCAGTGCCTTCTGCTCTAGGGTGTAGGTGCTCTGGCTCTTTCTTCCAAGCAGACAGCATCTCACCATGGCTAGTGCCTTGTGTTGCAAGCTTTCAGATAGTCCTCAGCAGCAGCATGGTGAAATGCCCTGTCTGCTACAGAGAAAGGCTATTTCTCTAAAGTCAGATGCTCTTCTTCCTGAACAGATAAACAGAGTTTCTTCAGTATATGCAAGCTTAAGCATATCAGCATTTTCTTTTTTTTTTCTTCAGAGTGATTTGCTTTACAGATTTAAATAAGAATGGTGAATAAGGGTCGTTGGTAGCTCTCAGGTGTTAAATCAACATAGAACATAGAACCATAGAATATTTTTGGTTGGCAGAGACCTTCAAGATCAAGTCCAACCTTTGTCCTAACCCTGTCAACACCACTAAACCATCTCCCTCAGCACAATATCCACCTGTCTCTTAAACACCCCCAGGGATGGTGACTCAACCACCTCCACGGGCAGCCTGTTCCAATGCCTGACAACCCTCTCAGTCAAGAAATTCTTCCCAATATCCAACCTGACTCTCCTTTGGCACAATTTAAGGCAATTTCCCCTTGTCCTGTCAGTTACCAACAGGGAGAACAGACCAACCCCTGCCTCGCTACAACCTCCTTCCAGGTAGTTGTAGAGAGCGATGAGGTCTCCCCTTCCTCTCCTCCAGGCTAAACAGCCCCAGATCCCTCAGCCATTCCTCATACGACATGTTTGATAGTGTGTTGGAGTAAAAAAATCCCAAACGCATCTGATGCTTCAGTGCTGGTGATTAAATGTATAATGTGGGTTTTGTCTCCTATGTCTTTCATTACATATGAATGCATAATACTGATCTACTTTTTGTTTAGGTCTAAGTTCTTTTTATTCTGAGCTGATGAAAGGACTAGGTGCTGGTGGACGTCTATGGGAACTTATTGAAAGGAGGCCCCAGCTTCCATTTAATGGTGAGTCCTTGGTTTTTTATTGTTATTGTTCATAGGTTGATTTTTCTCTTACTGGTTGGCAATACTTAGAAGGATATGTGTAATACTTAAAGGTAGTACTGACTTACTGTCATTTGAAGGAAACTAGATACAGTGTTAATTCTTCTAACTTTTCCAAACTGTGAAACAGATGGTGACTATTTCTTTTAATCAGAAATTTTAGAAGCTGAAAATATAGGGTGTTTTGGTTTGGGTTTTTTTTTCTTTCTTTTTTCTTTAGTTAATTCAGAATATGCTTTAACATATATTACTTTGAAAGTTTCTTGATGGAGGATGTGCTCGTTCCTAGCTTCTTGAAATATTTCTTCGATGACATCACCACTTCCTCTTGGATCAGCTTTAGACTGAAAAGAATAGAAGAAAAAGGAGGGGAGGGAGGAGCTCGTGAGTTTGCTGTGTCTCATATTTCCACTAAAAAGGAGGGGAGGGAGGAGCTCTGAGTTTGCCGTGTCTCATATTTCCACTAAAAGGTTTACCAAGCTCATCTATAATGGCTAAGAAATTAGCAGTCTGAAAAGAGAAGCTTTTGAAACCAGGTGTTTTTCTTTAAATCTCAAGTTTAAGCAATTCACGCTGACCCAGTCAAAGCAGTTCCTTAGTAAGACATGCTAGTTTGAAATCTAACTGGCAAGCACAGCTTGAGGCCTTTCAGCAGCAGATGCCAAACTGAATTTTTGAGTTCTTCTGCTGTAGGAGGGGAGGAATTGAGGCATGGCTGGGGAGTGGAAGGAAGGAAGGAAGGAGTGGAGCTGAGGCAGGCAGTCCCTTTTCTTGAGAGAGTGTGAATGTGCAGGTGCAGCAGGTGTTGCTTTTTAGAATCGTTCGCATCCTTCTCCTCACAGTAGCACTACCCATATCTCTCTATTCTTTAGAGGAGCAAGAAGCTGCACTACCTCTGGGTGAGGGAGCCTTTTTCTGTGTGAGCAGCCTGCCATACTAGGCAATCTCCCAGTGTAATGTATGCAAGTGTTGGACATGGTAACACGGTTGTAACATTTTCATATAGCTGCACTGTTCTAAGGATATAAACAAGGAACTGTTTAATCACACAGATAGTGACATCCAGAAAACAATCTTCATTTTATAGACAGAACATAAATCAGACAAAGTTTCAGACATACATGTAGCATAGGCTTACAGAAAGCTACTTTTAAGTTTCCTTTCAGTATAAACTAAATACATAGTGTGAGAAATATAAGTGTGATTCGTGTCAAAAGATACAGTATCAAGAATGCTGATGCAGCAACTACAGATGGGTTTTGACCACAATCTGTAGAGTAAATTGTCTCAGAGAGCCTTGAAAATTTACAACTTCCTTATCAGGCACAGAAAAGATAAAAACTAAAAACAGGATGTGTAATTAGTTTAAATGTCTGTGACTATCATACATTGTTTCAGAATGTCTGTGACTATTATATATTGCTTCAGAATGTCTGCGACTACTATATATTGCTTTAGCAAGTTTTGCAGAACTTCCTCCCAAAGACCCCAGAGGAATGAGCAACCCCCTCCTCAACTGCTGGCTTTGCATAATTTTCCCAAGGGCTACAATATAAAAGAGAGAAGACTCCGAACTCCGGCGCTGCTGTTGGTAGAGCAGAGGCTCCCCGGCACGCCCAGCGCTGTTTGCTTATTGCCCTTTTCACCTTTTTATTGTAACATTTTACAAATAAATTTATAAATTAACCTATTGGACTCTGAGCGTTTATAACAATAGGAAAAGATATAAGCTTTTGTTTCAAAACCCCATTAGAGTTGATTTCTGGCTCATCAGACAAGAAAGCCAAGAAACTATTTCTCTGCGGTCCAAACCCACGTGAAACATCTACTTTCTTGACTCTTTGTTTTTGGGGAACTCCAGCTGTTGTTGGTGACAACAAGTATTTCAGGGAAAAAATATGTCTTTTGTTCCTGTATCTAAAATCCAAACAAAGGAAAAAGCACAATCTTTTATATAGCTCTTAGATATTTTCACAGTGATATTTAGAGGTGGTACCAGACTTCCTATATTGCAGCAGATTTCAGGGTTTCAGCCTATGGAATAGACTCTGCAATAACTCGAACTGAGATTAAAGATAAGCAACTACTTGTTACTTCGGTAACAGTAAGTACTATGCTGCTAGCACAGGATTTAGCAAATTAATTTCCTTTCCCAAAGGAAGGTTTACAGACCATTGTGCTTTTACATAGCAAACAAGTTACAATGTGTATGTCCGTGGGTTACAAACTGCACGCTCTTGTCTTTGCCATTCCTGTGCTAGTACAGTTAAACTGAAATCCTGGAGAAGAGGAAGGAATCTGAGAAAAAGAAAAGCAAAATAAACTATTTGCTGTAGAAACAGCAGGACCAGTGAAATCTTGATTGCTGCTGATGTCTGGCTGTGTTTCCTGACCACGGTTACTGTTTAACCGACCACGGGCACGTGCTACCGTGTGCTGTGGCTAACTGGGGGTTACTTGTGTGCTGCATCTGGAAAGAATTAAGGGCTTTGAATTGCATGTCTCTAGCATGAACAGACACTACTTGGGCATTGCTCTGATGCTGCCGATTTCCATAAAACTGGCAGGAACCCCGACAGCGAGACTCTGTCCTTTGGGAATGCAGCAGCACTGTACAATTAGTTTGCTTTGTGTGAAAATGCATCATTGGGATTTAACAGGGCTGGAAAAAAATTGTGTTTCTTTGTCTTACTTATTTATAAGCTTTTTCTAGTACTGATATTCTTTTAAGGTAATTGTTTAAATCAAATGCTGTGCTCCAGAAAGAAGCTGGAAGAAGAGGAAGGAGACAGTCTCTTCTTAGTGGTGCCCAGCAATAGAACAAGAAATAATGGATTTAAGTTAGAACATAGGAAGTTCCATCTCAACATGAGCAGAAATTTCTTTCCTGTGAGGGTGACAGAGCACTGGCACAGGCTGCCCAGAGAGGTTGTGGAGTCTCCTTCTCCAGAGACTTTCAAAACCCGCCTGGACGTGTTCCTGTGTGACCTACTGTAGGTGATCCTGCTTTGGCAGGGGGGTTGGACTAGATGATCTGCAGAGGTCCCTTCCAACCCTGAACATTCTGTGATTCTGTGATTTTATTTAACTTTGGCAAGCATTCATAAGGGTTTGTTACGGTATTTCACGTACTCAGTTTCAGTGAACTATTGTATAAGAGTTATGCCTCTGCCTGTTGTCTTGAATTAATTAGATACTCTTTGCACTAAAAAAAATCAACCCAAAACAAAAAAAAGACACTAAAAATGGCCAGTAATGCAACAAACCTAGCAGCGGCTTTATTCTGGTGAGAAGTTACCCAGTTAACAAGTAGTGGAGAGGGAACTGCTCATGTTCAAAGAGGAGGGTATTTCAGCATAGTGAAAGGGCAGGAAGTGATTTGCAATGTTTGTCTGTTTACTGGTGTTCTATGGCAACAGGACTTTGGCCTTCAACAATGCTCTTCTGTTTCATTGCTCCTAATTGACAATACTTAAATCTATAATATGTTTAAAAACTGAGATAATTCTAGTGGAAATGAACATTGCTAGTTGGTGGGTATTAGCAAGATGCAAATTCTCCCTCTTGCTGTAGGTAGCCTGCAGGTCCGTTGTTGGTGAGCAACCTGAAATTGCCTTCAGGAACCAGTGGTGTACCACACTGATTCAGTCATGGCTGAAACGTAACCCCCGTGGTCCTGAATTGTGGCTCGCAGCTGTCCCTGGATTTAACATGGAGTTTAGATATTTCTGTTGAGCATCTGTAAAGCAAATTCTGGGAGTACTGAGCTGATTTTTGTTTCTGTTTGCTTTTCTGTATTATTTGTCATACAGACGGAATCACTTTAGGCAAAGACGCATTTAGAGGTGCTTTGGAATTCAAGGACGTTGAGTTTGCCTATCCAACACGTCCAGAAACATCCATTTTCAAAGATTTCAGCCTTTCCATTCCAGCTGGCTCCGTTATGGCTCTGGTTGGCCCAAGTGGTACAGGGAAATCGACTATTGTGTCCCTTCTGCTAAGATTGTATGATCCTATCTCAGGTATGTTTTGTGTGTTGCTCTCATTAGTGACAATTGATGGTTTGCATCTCAGATACATCTTACAAAGAGTCAGAGGTCCCTGTGCTTGAGGTCCTCATGTGACTATTCCACTGGTGCTTCCCTCTGGGATGTGTGGTTGCCCTGTGCTGGTCCCTGCATGGTTTTGCATTTCTGATCCATCGGTATGTGATTCCTCAGGAGCCATTGCTCTCAGCTGTTCTTTCTGCCCCTTTTCAGCACTTTTCAAACCCATTTTACTTGGCTGTTTCTTAATTTAAGGTACTATCACTGTTGATGGCTTTGATATCCGTCAGTTAAATCCACTGTGGTTCAGGACAAAGATTGGAACCGTGAGTCAGGTAAGGAAGGAAAAAGAAAAAAAAGCTAAGTGAATGAAATAACTTTTGTGTGATCAACTAGCTGTGCCTCACTTTTCTTTTTAAAAAATGCTTCTCAGTGAAATCCTTCCATCTCATAATAACTGCTGTTGTGTATGCTTTGTTCTAACAATAAGTATTCAGAGCTAGTCCCTTTATTCTGAGGTCTGTTTTTACATAATCATAGAGATGCAGAGTGTTAGCTTAGAAGTGTGCCATGAAATCTCTGTAGAAATTAACAGAATAATTATCATTGCAAACAATGATATGTAATGAAGTGCAAAGGCAGGTTTTCTGACATTTGGGTGAATAGCTCTTTCTGAATTGTTCCTTAAGTCCGAGAAATTGAGGATTATGTTACATTTTGTCAGTTAAAAAAAGCAACTTGTTTTTAATTGTTTTTCACTGCTCATTTTGGTGTTAGGAAAGTATTTTTTGTTATTTTGCTTGGTTTTAATTCAATTAACCCTAGCTTACATGTTCTTTTGTATGGATATAATAGAAATTAATGCTGGGTTTTGCAAATGGAATTTGTTATTTGAAATATAGACAACACATACGTGTAATTACAGGTCTACCACATTAGTTGTGTTTTTGATTTTATCAGGAACCAATTCTGTTCTCCTGTTCTATTGCTGAAAATATTGCCTATGGTGCAGAGGATCCTTCTACTGTGACTGCAGAGGAGATTCAAAAAGTTGCTGAAATAGCTAATGCTGCTAATTTTATCAGAGATTTTCCAAAAGGATTTGACACTGTAGTTGGAGAAAAAGGCATTTTGCTTTCAGGTACAACTTTATATTGCTTATTTTAAGAGTCTGGACTGTTACAGAGCAAAGTAAATATTTTATTAGGTTTTGTTCTCATTTTTTCCCGAGACTCATAGCCAGCCATAAGTATTTTAAAAAAATCTCTCCATCTCCATTCTGCCCCTAAAGTACATGTGCCTCCTTCTGCTGAGCCCAGGCATTCAGGTAAAATTACTTCATATCTGTTTTCCTATTTCAATTTACTGAGCTTTTTCCCCCAGGTGGACAGAAGCAACGAATTGCGATTGCTCGAGCTCTGCTCAAGGTAAGCCAGCACCCAGAGAGTTATTATACTACCTTATGGGGAGGTGGGAAGGGTTAAAAAGGAGAAGCTCTTTCAATGAAAGAGGTGGAAAAATATTTTTGAAACGAAAATTCTATCTTATACATTAATAAGGAAGTTTGAAAGGGCTGAGTGATTTAAACTAAAGACAATTTACTTGTTTAGGTGCTTCTTCCTGTCTTTCAGTCATGTTTTTCAATAGTGCTTGCCAAGGCTGATGGGTGGATCATTGTATAATTGGTCACTTTCATAAGACTGGTCAAGGATTAAGGAAGACTTTTAACAATGTGGTGCCAGTAAACTCATACATGACACTTCTGTCTCTGTTCAGATTTCTGTTGTTCATGGGTTGATTTTTCTGGATTGCAACTTACTAACAATATAGACGCCCTGTCTTGGCTTTGAAGGTAGCTGGTCTGGATTTGAGGCAAGATGCTCTTTTGGGCAGTGTTGTGTCATTATTTTCTTCAAGGGCTGGCGTGGGTCTAGCTTTAGGTCAGACTCTGAGCTGCATGAACTGAAGGAGGCTTCCTAGGATCAGAGAGACGGGGAGTTTGGTTCAGGGACAGCCGTGGGGCCTTGCAGGGAGGCAGATTAGTGCTGTTGCTCAGGTGGAAGTTTCAACCCTTCCTTAACCCAGCTTACATTCACATTAAGCTGCATAGTCTCTCTAGCATCCTAGCATGCCCAGTTCTGCTGGATTGCTAGGAATTTTTCATTATATCGGTGCTCTTTTACTACAAAAGCTGAAAAGCTGATCACATTTCATGTAAAGTACAGTTCATGGGAGTAGAGACTTAATTGGGGGGGGATATAAAAAACAAATGAGTACTTGATGTATGTGTGATTGGGGGTGCAGTGGTGGAGTCCCTTCTCTTGCAGATAAAGTCTCAAGCTTTTACTGTCGACTTAATCAAAGAAGTTTGGGTTATGTACTGTAGTTCAGGAGAGGCCTCTTACGGATTTGAGTGCTGGCATTTTTTTTTAATTATTAATTTAATTAGGAAGAGTGTTCTTAAATACTACATATCTCCTCTGTGGGTGACATACTGCTTGTTGGTAGGTTTTTGCTAGGTTTTATTACTGGACAGTTATATATAGCAGACTGTCCACAAGCAGATCCACATCTTGCATGAAAGATCCACATAAGAGCAGTAAATAGGAAATCAAACTTTTAACCATAGTGCTGCCAAGTATGCATTAAATGTCATCTCCCACATCTAATTTGTATCCTTCAAATAGTTACCAGGTAATAGTATTCTGTTACTTCAGTTTGGAAATTTTGAAGATGGAAGAGTGTTGTTTTTGTTTTGTCATCTTAGCATTTAGATTTCTTAAAAGTAATGCTTTCAATGACACTCAGTTCTTTTGATGAAGTAGGTGCACTTACTTGGAGTTTTAAGCTGTATGAATCATGTTCTCTATTGATATAAGTATTCAGATCTTGTCTGACTGTTATTATAACCAATTTAACTTTTCTTTTCCAGAATCCTAAAATTCTTCTGTTAGATGAAGCAACAAGGTAAGAAAGAAAATAACTAGAAATTTAGAAATGATCTCTCTGTAAAACTCAGATTTGGGAGGTGTCCTCTCCTCTTTTTTCTTTGCATGCCCTTGTACAAATTGTCTAGCCCCTTATTTTTCTCTACGCACAAAAAGAGTGTGCTTTCTAGAATACGTGAATTGGTTAAGAGACCCGTGATAAAAG
Source organism: Apaloderma vittatum (assembly GCF_000703405.1). NCBI lineage: Eukaryota > Metazoa > Chordata > Aves > Trogoniformes > Trogonidae > Apaloderma > Apaloderma vittatum. The sequence goes on from NW_009712195.1 coordinate 26,042, forward strand.
CTGTTTATGCAAAGTGGAAAGGATAGCTGGTACACTGTGTTGTAATTTTTCATGGAATTATTTTTGTAATATGCAACTTGATTTTGAACCATCTACTTAAAACCTTTTTTATATGTTTAGTTCAAATGAAGAGCTTACTGTAAAAGAGAAATTATTATACTGCATTATAGCTTATTTTTGTTTGCTGAAATAATTTGGTGTTGTTTTTCCGTGCATATTTTTGCATATGAGAATATGTAATGCTTGTAACTTGGATGTGTGCGCTGAGCATATTCTCAAAACTTGCCTTCAGTTCCATTGGTTCATCTTCACCAACAACAGCAAGAGTTTGCAGTTCTAGCAAAATAAGCGTAACGTACACAAAAGTAACCTGTCCTAAAATAACAAATACCCTCTTCTCTGTCTTCCCCACTTCCAATTTCTTACTAGTGCTTTGGATGCTGAAAATGAATATCTGGTGCAAGAAGCTCTGGACCGGCTGATGGAAGGGAGGACAGTCCTAATTATTGCTCATCGTCTGTCTACTATTCAGAATGCTGATTTTGTTGCAGTCCTTGGTCAGGGTAAAATTCTTGAATGTGGAAAACATGAGGAACTACTTGCAAATCCAAATGGACTTTTCAGGAAACTAATGCAGAAACAAGCTTTTCTTCAGAACAGTGATGCTTTTGCGTTAGATTTACCATCCAGAGAAAAGGGTGTGTTAAAAGAAAATATATGAGAGAATGTATGAATAATGGAAGCTTACAAACTACAAAGAATATAACTTATGTTTCACTTCTGTAAAGTAAATGTTATATTTTTCCAAAATGTACAAAATTTTCTTTTGAAACTGCAATGTGTTTAAACTTTTTATCAAAAGCTTTTTAATAATTATTGCAACTTTTTAAAATGTCTTTCACATTGAGATAATTTCAGTGTATAGATTTTTCTGCTTTGTGTTTTGTTGATACCGTTTAGAGTCTTGTTGGCTGTACTGCACTGTATCATGATGTGCTGCATTCTCAAGTAAGTTAAGTATTTTAAGGGTAATTAAATGACAATCTTATAATTTTCATATCATTGTATCTTTTCAAGTAACTTTTGCTTTCTGTGCATGTCAGTAGTCTTAAAATACTGGAATTCAAAAAAAAGTGTGACACTAACGTGCTCTGAAATTTGTCTGACTTGCACTGCACTGTTCTTTCACTTAGCAGCTGTACTGAAATGTGAAAGTTGATTATTGACACCACCTACAGTTCCTGTAGAGAATTATATATGAGAAGGCATTTTAGAGATTATGGAAACATGAGCTGGGGGCACGTTCTTTAAAAAAAACAAACATGCCAACAACAAAAAAAGCAACCAAACAAAAAACCTAACTGACTTTATGTAAAGACAAAGGAAGTGTATTAGTATGTTAAGTCAGCATAGGAAAATCTAAAATTTGCATGCGTTTGCATTTTCTTCCCTTCTTAATTCTCCCAGTTCTTTAGTTTCACTTCCTTTCTAAGGTGACATCCCAAAGAACACGCTCTTATATATGTAAGGAGGTTTTTATTTTTTTAAGGCATATGTAATTTTTTTATTGTTACTTAAAATTTCATTGATAGAAATCCTGAATTTTGCTTAACTGTTTTAGGGACAACTAGTAAACTACCTTCCCAAGGACAACTAGTAAAATAATAGTATTGCATTAATTTGAATAACTGCAGGAGGGTACATGTGGCAGTAAAGTATAAGCTTCACATTTCTAATTTAAGAATCTCTTCCAATAGAGTCTCTCGAGACCCGAAGACGGAAAACCCCACAAAGTAATTTTAAAAAGTTAGGAGCTTTCCAGGTTGTATTAAAACTCATCTGTGCTAGGAAAACTTGTTGCTGGGAAACTTTATTGGCAGTAGTGGGATACCTACTACTGGGTAAGCTTAAAATTTTTAATGTCCTATTATTGGCTTTTTGTAGAACATAGTGAAAACAATAAAGGGATCCCTGTGCTAGGAGATAAAAATAAAATTAGATACAGATGTAATTTCACCTTCTGATATAGTTTTGCTAGAAGAAGATACTGTACTAAAGATATGCTAAAAAAAATCCCACTGACCCAATGTTTAATTTCAGTGTTGACTACCAATTATTTTCTTTATTCTGTATTTAAAGGGCCTTGAACTTTTAATCTTTACTCATGTAACCTCTCCTTATGTGAGATGCAATGAGCCCCTTTATTCATGTGTTTACCCAAGTTACAGGAAGTATTTGCAGATGAACTGAATAAATATTTTATGTCTTTTGTTCACTAGTTGTTCTGGCAAGTATTGCAGGCTGCAGAAAACTGTGAAAAGCTACAGAAAAGCTCTAGTCCACAGAAAGGGGAATGTCTGTCACAACAGGTCTATTAGATAACAGACTATTGAGGTTAGAACCTCTCAAAATACTCCTTGGAACAAAATACAGACCTCAAGAGGTGAGAAAACAAAGTTTCTTAGTAATTTGCAAGTAGAAAGCTTTGCTGGACAACTTCAGATTTGTAGTTTTCCCCCTTTCAGTGTACGTAGCGTGTGCAGAGGGCACACTGCGTACTTCCACAGCAGTGCAAGTCAACACTCGATATATTTGCATCTTGAACTGTAGGAGCCTCAGTAGCTTAATGAGGAAAAAGGTGTAAGAAAGAGGAAAATGGAAATACTGCATTCTTGGGATTTTGGGGTTTTTTTTTTCACGAGAATTGAAGACCTTTCTGTCTAAGGTAGAAACTGTTGGTGTACGTTTAACAATCCTGATGGGCACCTTTTCCTTAAGGACCACCATGGCAGGGAGGTTGGATTAGATGATGTCTAAGGTCCCTTCCAACCTAAGCCATTCTCTGATTTCATGCTGCTGCCTTGCATAGTGTGGTCCACAGGGCAAGAAGGCGCCGCGCAATGTGGAAAAGACTTAATGTGAGAGCTACCACATGTTGGAAAGAAGTATAAACCAAACTTCCTTGCACTCACTGACTGTATTTTCCATCATTTCCCCTTTCAGTTTTTAGTAATACTGAATATCTGCTATTTGCTTTGTTTAGGCTACTGTTAGTAGGAAGAGGTTCAGTTCCATGAGAGGTGGCCTTAACAGCCCAGAACACAGCTGTGCTACCCTTAGTGTGTTCCAAAGGCCGAAAGGTACTCGGAAATTCTTTTAATCAGAGAGAAATACCATACTTTTGCTACCTAGTCATGACTTTGGGAGCTTAAATACTCTATCTAATTGCTTTCAAAACTATGTTGCTAAATTGAATGTGTTAGTTAGGGTTAGGTAATGGCAATTTAATGAACAGTCAGCTCTCAACGTACGTGTAATTCTTCTACTGTGCTCCTAATTTGTTTTCTGATTCTTGACAGCGTGAATTTTTTTCCTGAGAGAAATAAGACACTGGAATTAAAGTCTTGAATGATTTTATTACTTAAACTACTTATTAAACTATTTATCTTAATGCTTAAATAAAATATTGATCACACCTTCCACTAGACCAGGTTGCTCAAAGCCCCATCCAACCTCGCCTTGAACACAGGTGATGGGGTTTGGTCATGGCTATACTTTCAAACTAGTTTTCTCTCTAAATAAATGGGCAGTTTTTTGTGGCTTGTCTACCCAAGCAATATATTCTACTCTGTTTTTCAGTCTATCAATCCATACATCAAAACCAGAAGTACAGGAAGATTATCAGGCCTGTATATCTTGAAGTTTTGCGTTTAGTGTAACTCCATTATTTCCATTCTCTCAGTTCAACTCGCCACTAACTCAGTATTGTCAAAATTACCTGCTGGACATTCACCTTGCATGTAAAACAAGTACCACATGAGTCCCAGCATGAGAGTTGCTGAAGTCTCTAACCAATGTAATTAGATGAAGTTAGCTTTCTCTGACAAAAATGAGATTTAAAGGTTGAGTTGTGTCCTCTCTCCTGAAGATGGAGCTCTTAATGCAGAGCTGGGACATTAGAAGGAAGCCAAGTAATTCCAGGAGGAAGTTAGTGAACTGTATACACGATTCAATCAGCAAAAAAAGTATTGCTCACAATGCATGCGAGATGTGAAGGGAAACTTTCATTTTTTAAAATAACTTAAATGCCACAGTTCATGGACATCGGGAAATGTGGACAGCAGATTGAATTTTACTCATTTTTTTCCCCAGTTACTTGTTTGGGTGTGCCTTTTCTGGTTTGTTTTTGTTTGCTTGTTTTTCTTGATGAAACAACAGTAATGTGATGATTTAGCATTGCTGCATGGAGTAAAATAGAGAAGGCTATATAGAAGGATACTACAGTAATGTAACAGTATATGATGTTTTACTAAATGTTCACTTTTTGCCTTTCCTGTAAAATGAAAGTAAAAAGAGTGAAGTTAAAAGGCAAAGCACTGAAACATTCAGACAAGTGCCACATATTTCAGTACTGTCTGATTAAGTATTTAAAGTTATCTCATTTGCATTTCAGATTCAGGTAGACTACAGCCCACACAGAAAGCTTAACTGCCCTGCTTCTTCTAATGAAAGAACATGGTTTTGGAAAAGAGCGGTCAGTTTTTGAATGTTCTGTTTTTAGTTAATTTTACCCTAACTAGCTCCATTGATAAAATACCTATAACTCAACTTCTTCCCCAAGTAGATGCACATATGTACCTTCTGGCACCCTTTTTTCATACAAACCAACGCAATTTCTTCCAGTGAGAAAATTTAAGACTTAAGCCTCATTCTATATCATAAAATAGTCGTAGTGTGTGATTGTTATTTACCCCAGATGTGAAACATACCACAGACACCCCCTTGTCACGGGGGAGAAGCTTGCATGCCCTTATGAGGTTGCAAGCTGTGCTGGCGGTGGCGTGTGCCTCCGATAGGGTCTCCCATGCCAGACAGGTCTCAGCTGAAGGGTCAGACTAAGTGTGTCCACGGGTAGGATGGGCTCGCTAGCCTCCCGGCAACCATCCTAGGAGAAGGACACCTCTAACCCCAAACCTGGGCAGATGGAGCTCGTTTAGCCTTGTAAGGCCATCCATCTCAGAGAAGGATACTCTAACTAAACCTGCGTCCTGAGGACTTTCTGTCACCGTCCAAGCTCTCTGGGCCCCGGCAGATGAAGCTTAGGAGTAAAGGGTGGGGCCAGTTCTGCACACGCTGAGCCTCACCAGGAGAATCCATTGCACAGGCTTGAAGGTTACACCCACATTTGTAAAGTGCTGTAGCGACAGGCGAGGGATGAAACGGCAGGTGATGATGTGCGCTGGGAACCACAGACCCAACCCTGCATGCAGGTGGTTCAGGTGTTCGCTCGAGACCGACCCCGGAGATGACAGTCTTGTTCGGCAACATCCTGAATGACCACGCAGCGTTTTTTCAGGGAGAGCACTGCTTGCTGCACACAGAGAGGGGCCTAGAAGAGGTGGCCTAACCAAAGTTCATCTCCACCCTCCAGCCGGCTGGCTAACCACGGCCCACGGGG
>NW_009712196.1:0-5529 GCF_000703405.1 Apaloderma vittatum
GGTTTGTCGTTGGTTGTTTGTGTGCACATGCCGTCAGTGTTCTCACACGAGCCACGTGTAGCCGTGTCAGTGCCCACCGAGATCTAAATTGTTTCAACCCGTCCAGTCCAACCTCCTCTGTAAATAGATAAAACTGATCCAAGGCTGTGTATTTCTCTCACTCGCAGCGTTTGCTGCGTTGCTGGGAGTTCTCAGTTGTTTATTGAGTCGCTTTGGTGGTGGTTTTATTCTCGCAGGGTCTTGGTAAATTGCCCTTTTGTGTAGAATTAATGTCACGAATAAGTTTCATGATGCCGGCTGGGACCTCTGTGCATATCTGGTATCGATACGGGACCCCCCAGCTTGCGTGTGTGTTTACAAGTAAACCACCTCTAAATCATTGAATCAGCCTGTTTAGAGACTCACTTCTCAGAAGCCTGAGACATCTCTCGCCGGCCCTGTACCTGTAGGGTGAACACTGACTGCCTTTTCTTCTTGTAGGATGGATACTCCCAGCTGTCAGCGTATGAAAGGAAAAGGCTGAAGAACATTACAGAAAATGCTAAATTCTTTGCAGCTTTAAACCTGCATGAGGTTTGTGCCGACTCTGTGTGGCATCAGACTGCTCTCTCCAAGGGCAGTAACTGCGCTGTCGCCCCCCTCTCGCTGTGAATCCCTCCCTGAGCAGCTGGGTGGGGGTGAGGAAAACTTCGGACCCCGGGACTGCCCTGCCTGGGTTAAAAAGTGCGGAATTCTTGCCAGTGCATGGAAGCAGAGCAGACACAACGCAGCTCGATGCTTAAAAAATCCTTTTTTATGATTGTTATAAATGATTGCAGTATAGTTCCTTGCAGCCTTTGGACAGTTGTGTTTTGTACAGGTTAATCTTTTCTGCGTGTTATATATATATTTTTAATCTTTTGTTTTTCCTTCTCTTTAAGTCAGCTGCAAGACTTCAAGGAATTGCAACTAAAAGACAATCTAACGTCACCAGAAGGTAAAATAACTGTACCTGAGGTCCTTCATTGTGTGTTAGCTGGTTTAGCATATCCATCTGTACTTACGTGATGCTGCAAGAGGGAGAGCAGTGAGCAGTGTCCCTATAAAGCTAAATCCAAATAAGTGATTACCTTAAGCTGTAAGAATTCATGCAGCTCCCTGAAGTGGTGCCTTTCCTCTGCCATCCTTTGGAAAGAAAATGACAATATCTTTTAGTCAAGTCACAGAATTTGTTCTTTTTGTAATATTTGTGTTAAGATATTTCAAGTTTCTTTTTTTTTTTGATGATATTTTTGCATGATAGCTAAAGAAATATTAAATGATCAAAAAAAAAAAAACTATGGGAAAAAGTGTGGGAAAGAAAGAGAAGGGGGAGAACTAGGTGCAAGAGCTGGGTTAATTAATGTAGGAGAAAAAAACATCTGACAGTGCCAGACACAGAAAAAATCAACTTAAGTCCAAATAAAGATACGTGATGAAAGAAAGTGGAAGAGGATGACTAGATCAGCAAGTGGAAGGATGAATTATAAATAAGGAAGGGCCGGGAAGGGATGTATTACAAGCTAAATAAAAATGCAGTACACGCGTACGCCGCGCAAAGTGCTCTTGTTGATGCTGGCTGTCGCTGAGGGACGGAGCGGTGACGCCGTCCCGCGCGAGTCCGGGCTGCGGGCTCCTGCTTCAGCACGGCGGACCCGGGTTATTTAGCTGTGCCCGTCATTCTGAAATGTGGCGGTTGTTCTAGGGCTAAGCCTAAAAAGGCAGAAGATGAGCCGGTGCGGCGCAGATCGATGCGCTTGCAGAGGGTGGAGCCGTCGGGAATCCCGATGCCGGAGGTGCCTGCCCAGCCTGGAGCAGAGGAATATGTGAGATGGGGTGCTTCAGCACGGCGGACCCGGGTTATTTAGCTGTGCCCGTCATTCTGAAATGTGGCGGTTGTTCTAGGGCTAAGCCTAAAAAGGCAGAAGATGAGCCGGTGCGGCGCAGATCGATGCGCTTGCAGAGGGTGGAGCCGTCGGGAATCCCGATGCCGGAGGTGCCTGCCCAGCCTGGAGCAGAGGAATATGTGAGATGGGGAAGGGTTGGAGGAGATTGGAGGGGTGTGGGGGTGTGCGCAGAAGCTTTATAAAAACAGCCCCGGTGAAGCTGACTGATAGCACCTGTCACCGCTGAGCTTATCGTCCAAACCTCCAGATGTTTGGGAGGGCGCGTTACGGGGTGGCAGTAATAAAAAGGTGGGTTCTTTCACCCTGGAGCAACTCGAGCAGCAGCTGCCCCAAGTGCTCGCTGGAGGCCGAGTCAATGTGCTGTGACTCGAGCTGATGGAATCGTGCGGGTTTGCATCATCAGGAGGTAAAGCATTTTGCATTTTTCAAGGTTTAAATTCCAGGTTTTATTGCTCTGTTTTAATGTTACTTCACTGTAGCTTTTGATCTGGTTTATTTTCCTTTGAAATATTTACTACCTTTCTGAAGTAGCTGTAGAGCAACAAGTAAAAATTCTGTTGCTCTGAGAGATGGGGATTTAAGTCTCCCATGGTGGTAAATCTCTGTAATTCGGTTCTTGAGGATCAGCCTTGCTGGAGGATCAAAAAGGAGAGGAAAAATCATGGGGTAGCTCTTTGTCTTTGCTGTTGTGTTCCGTAAGGATCTGTTTATTTTTTAATAAGATTTTGACACACATTTTTATTTTTTTTTAACGTTTGTTTCTTGTAGCACTGTAGATGTGCTCTGAGAATACCTGGTGTGTGGGAAGGAACGATTTGCCCTATTTATACTTGTAGTTATTCTGACACAGGGAAATTGCTCGTGTCATTCCAGCCTTGGGTTCCAGCGGGGCCTGTGCCGATGGTGCCAGAAGATCAGACGGGGGACAAGCCGTTGACAGACGACTTACTGGCCACGTGGCTGAGGATAAGTGAGGTAACGTTGGTTACAACCAGTCGGTTTTGGATAGCGTAATTTCACTTGGCCTCTAATTCTGATATTTCCTTGCTACCTGTAGGTGAAAGCTAACGATACCGAAGAGCACACGTATGACATGACAAGGTAACCCCAAGGCAGCAGCTAAAAAGCAGGTGTTGCCTTATTCTCCTTCCTTATATAAAGGAGAAATTCTAGATATAAGGAAGAAATTCTTCCCCATGAGAGTGGTGAGGCACTGGCACAGGCTGCCCAAGGAGGGTGTGGATGCCCCATCCCTGGAGGGGTTCAGGGCCAGGTTGGACGGGGCTTGGAGCAACCTGGGCTGGTGGGAGAGGTGTCCCTGCCCACAGCAGGGAGTTGGAACCAGATGATCTTCAAGGTCCCTTCCAACCTTGACCATTCTGCGATTCTGATTCTTTGATTCTCTTGACCAGCAAATGTTTTCACGATGTTGTCTAGGTACCAAGACAGCCTGAACAGCATGTTCCTCAGCGAAGCTAACATTAAGAAGGTGGTGAAGTACCGCGTATGTTCCATGGCCATCCACCCTTCTGAAAGTGTCATCTTGGTGGCAGCTGGCGACAAGTCCGGGCAGGTCGGGCTCTGGAACGTGGTGAGTTGTCAGGTCTGCGTGTTGCGGGATGGGCACACGCGAGGTGCAGCCTCATTCTATTCAGCCTCGTTTCCCTCTTTTTACGGACGACACCAGGGTGTTACACTGAGCCTTGCCAGAACGGCGCAAAAGGTCTTCCTGGTCCTTGGCAAGCCCAGGTTTGGCGGGAGGAAAGGTTGTGCTGGTAATTTTGGGAGAAAAAGGGTCTCTAGCTGAACTAATGTTATCTGTGGGGGCTAAAATTGCAATGCACTGGTGGGGGGTTCAGGGTCTAATCGCAGTGCCCTTGTAGCAGCACCACGGCTGATGGAGAGGTTTTGGAGAGTCAGGGGAAACGGATGCTCAAGTGTGGGGTTTTTTTGAGTTGGTACAAATTCTGGGTAGCTGCGGTGAGTCCCTGTGTTTCCAGACAGCAGAGATAGGATTGCTGTGCCACTGCACATGCTGGCACCCCTTCACTTACATTGTCTCTGAAAAAGCTCAGCTTTTGGCGCTTCGAGAACTTCTGAGGGCTTTGCAGGTTGTCTCCCCATCGCTTCTGAATTGCCTTAACTACTCCTGCACCCTCGAGTTACACTTTGTAACCTCCCTGGCTCCTTCCACTCTGATCCCAGCCATCTCCTGTTTCCCAAGCGGATTTCTCTGTTCATTGTTTCACAAAGCCATTAACCTCTCGAGTTTCGAGTCGTTTCTGCTTTGACAGCTTTGGGAAACACAACTAAATTCGACTCGGTGACTTTCACTCGATTATGAAGAAGTTCAAACTGGTCCCCTGGCTCTGACCGCAGCGGTGCTTTCCTCCCTGTCGGAGCAGGGTCTGGTTTTGGGGAGGCTGAGCTCTCGTGTGCTGCAGCCTCTCCTTGTGGCCTTGCGAATTTATTTCAGTGGAAGCCTCGAGTTGCTAAAGCTACTCTTTTCCGTTTTGCTCTCCCTTTTCTTATTTTCCTGAAGTGAGTTGCGCTTGACCAGTTGTGGGAGCGGAGGAAACTTTGTGCCATGAACTGGTGCTTGTTCCAAGGGGGTCTCTTTTAAAATAACAGAGCTTGAATGATGCCAAAAGGAGAAGTTACAGGAGACGGTGCTTTCCCTCCAGTTTGGGTCGCTGTCATTCAACTTGAGTTCTGAGTGACCTGATATGCACATATTTTGATGAAAAGGGTGTGTGCATCCCTTTGGCCCTCAGCAAGGTGCGGAGCTGTGGCAGCTGAGAAGTGGTTCTGTCGGTGCCAACGTCCCGGTATTGGCCGAACTGCCCTCATTGAACTACAGCAGGAAGTTACTGCTTTTCCTAATTAGGAAACAGAATTCTGAAACCGAAAGTAAATTCTTTTGAGCTAAATTAGGTGTCTAGTGGTGAAAGTGGTGGCGAGGGGGTGGTGTCGCAGTAATTTAAGTGGAAATGACAACAGTAATCGGCATTTGTGCCCACTGAGTCTTGACTGGCTTTAATGGCTTCCAACTGCAACAGGGCAGGGTTAGACCGGGCATTAGGAAAAATCTTTTGCCAGCAAGAGCGGTCAGAGCTTGGCACAGGCTGCCCGGGGAGGGATTGAATCCCCACCCCTGGAGGGGTTTGAAGGTGGTTGAGATGTGGGGCTGGGGGAGATGGGTTAGGGGTGAGCTTGGCAGAGCAGGGTCAGCGGTTGGGCTTGATGGTCCCAGGGGCCTTTTCCAACCTGGATGATTCCGTGATTCTGTGATTGCTTTTCAGAGCTGCGAGTCAGAAGAAGGAGCGCAGGTCTTCGTTCCGCACAGCTTCCCGGTGAGCTGCATGCACTTCTCACCGTGTAACCCCGCTCACCTGCTGTCTCTGAGCAACGAGACGCTGCGGTGCGGGGACGTTACCAGAGCTGTGTTCGATGAGGTGAGTGCTCAGCATCACAAACTCACAGAACCGCTGAGGCTGGCAAAGCCCTCTGAGCTCACCAAGCCCAGCCCTGCCCCGACACCCCTCCATGGGCCAGAGCAGGCACCAAGTGCCACATCCAGCCTCTCCTCAAACCCAACCCAGGG
>NW_009712196.1:5554-12196 GCF_000703405.1 Apaloderma vittatum
CCTGAGCACCCTCTCCAGGAGGAAGGGCTTCCCGAGATCCAAACACGTGAAGTAACCTTTAATTAACATCATAAAAATACGGAGATGCTTCCTACCTGATAAAACATAGTGACAGCTTGGATGCTGCCGATTTCCTTCCTGCAGAGACAGTTGCAATTAGCAAGTTTAATTTAATTTCTCCATGCTTAAGCAGCGTGGGCCTCATTGCAAAAGCACTGCTTCCTAACGACGACAAACAAGAGCGATATAAAGCATGAAATCTAACCTAAAAAACCCCACCCAAGTAAACATTTCGGACCAAGATAAAGCATGAGCTGACTTTTTGCTTTTCTCAGGCTTCGAGCGAGCAAAATGCTGCGACTGTCTCCACAGTGGCCCAGACAGCTTAACTCTGCTTGATGCTTGCTTTGCCTCCTTGTGTTTGACAGATACATCTGCATCGATCAGCTCTCCAACATCAGAAAATATTACAAGCTATGACAGTTTAAAGTTGTTGGGTTTTTTTTTCCCCCAACCCCACCAGGCATGGTAGCTCTGGTGGGGTTGCAGCTGCTGGGGAGGTGTTTGCAGTTGGGGGGTCAGGAGCCCAGGAAGGTCCAGGGGGACCTTTGTCTCATTCTTTGAGACAAATGCTTGAAAGAACGAGCCCTTATTGCTCAGGGAGAGGGAAATGCTGCCGGAAAGAACTCAGCTGCTGCCAGGGAGAGCCTCGAGAGGGCTGAAACCTGGAGCTTCCCTGCAGCATCGTCGTACTCGTGGCTGATTGCTGCTTTGAGAGGAAGCTGCCGTGGGACGGGATGGCTTTGACACCCCGGCTCTGATCTCCCAGATTACAGGAAGCCAAGTTCACGTTTCTGTACCCGATTAGAGGTTTCTGTGGTGCTGGAGCGAGGAGCGGGGTGGTTAATCCTCGCTGGGGGATAGCAGCCCTTTGATTACCGGAGCGTAGGGGTGATGGTGTCTTGTACGCGCTCTGTGTTGTTGCCTGGTTTGGTGGTTAATTATCTGCTCTGTGGGGAGCACACCTGTGGTACAGAAAGGTGACCTACATGGGTAGCTAAAACTAAGGCGGGAGTGATCCAATTAGGCAGTCTTTGTTGGTATTTTAGTGTATTAGAAAGGGAAAACTTGAAGTCTGCAGCCTGTAGAGTGTCGTGGGCATTCGGAATAACTGGGTGTGTTTTGCGGAACGGTTCTGGTTAGGTTTGACCCGTTCTCCACTCAGATCTGCAGGAGTGAGGACAGCTCCTTCTCCTCTTTCGACTTCCTGGAAGATGGTGCCTCCACCGCGATCGTGGGACACTGGGAGGGCGATGTCTCCGTCGTGGACAGACGGACCCCGGGGACATCTCCAGAGCTGTCTGCGGACGTCAGCTTCAAGAGAACGAGGACGGTCCACGTCCACCCCGTGCACAAACAGTATTTCCTTGCTGCTGGCTCAGTGTACGTAGCTCAGAAGGACCGGAGGTTACCTGCGTGAGGTCGAGCACCGAGCACAGCTCTGGTGTCTCTTGAGCGTGTTTTTTTTTTTGGTAAACAGAGATAAATTGTAATTATTTGTCACCTTGTAAAGTGTCCTGTGTGCCGTGTGTTGCAGGGATGTTTGTATTTATGATGTTCGGTACCTGAAGTCCAAGGGGAACAAGGCCGTGAGCTCTCTGACAGGACACACAAAAAGCGTCGCCTCCGCGTATTTCTCACCCGTGACAGGGAACAGGGTGGTCACGGTGTGCGCCGATGACAAGCTGAGGTGAGACAGCGCGGGGAGGAATAATCTATGGGAAATGTCTTTGGTTTTTTTGTTATTATAATTTCCAATCTGCATTACCCAACACGGAGAGCTTTCTGTCTTTATCACTTTTCAAAAAGTGACAGTGGTTCCTATGCATTGGCATTTTTAATGTTGTTTTTAATGATGTTTGGATTTATCTTTTTGTTCCCTTCTAATTTTTATTTTTTTCCTTAAGAGGATTTAACAGTGAGCAGTAAAACCCACAGGTACTGTTAAGTCTTTAAAAAACCAGACAAATCCAAAAAAAAACCTGAAACCAACCAAAGAAAAAACAGCCAAAAAACTTGGTTTACAAAATGCTTAGAAACTGAATTTACTTTTAGCTGCTGGCGCTTAAAATTATGATAATATCAGCCTTTTTGTAAGGAGCCATTTCATAGCTTAAACCACTGTGAGTTGTTTTGCATGAGGCATCCCGCCTTTGTTCCCACTTTGTAGTTTTGTGACCATAGTGTGGGCAATCTGTTCGTGTACACACGCGGTTGCAGCTGCAGATTCTCCATGTTGAGAAATTCAAAATTGTGTCAGAGAATAGCAGCTTGGGGAGAACCTGGGGAAAATAGCGGGGCAGGTGGTAGATAAAGCCCCTTCCACATCCACAGGAGAGGGTTGTTCTGTGCGAGTTCTGCGCTAGGTAACGCTTTCTTTCCCCTTTTTTGTTCTTTTTTTTTTAATGTATAATTGAAGATTTGTTCTCCATAGTAAGCTCAGTTACAAAACTTGTGAGTCCTTGGTGCTGACAGAGCAAGCGTCAGGGTATGAAGTGGGTATGAGTAAAGCAGGATATTTCATAGAGCCACAGAATGTGTTGGGCTGGAAGGGACCTGCGAAGGTCCAACCCTGCCAGAACAGAGACACAGGTTCATTGCTTCACTGCCTCCTCCAAGGCAAGAGAAAGCAGCTTTTAACTCGGCAGCTCGCTGGGGAGGCTGAGATCCCAACAGCTGAGGGGGGCGAAGGAGAGCCCAGAAGGGGAGATTTCCGGGTGGTTTCACACTTGTCCCGGCACTGGCAGTGCTGGGATTTCACTCCCAGAGTGTTGACCCTTTAGATATAAGGAAGAAATTCTTGGCCGTGAGAGTGGTGCAGCACGGGCACAGGCTGCCTAAGGAGGCTGGAAGGGTTCAAGGCCAGGTTGGACGAGGCTTGGAGCAGCCTGGTTCAGTGGGAGAGGTGTCCCTGCCCACGGCAGGGGATTGGAACCAGATGATCTTCAAGGTCCCTTCCAACCCTGAGCATTCCATGATCCTGTGACCCTCCTGCAGCTGGCCCTGCAAGCGCTTCTCCTCTTCCTAGCACAGCTCTCGGAAAGGCTGACCTTCGGTTCGAGCTCACAGCAAACCCGATTAAAAAAAGCAAATTTAATAATCGTGGTTGGACTCTGGGTGCTTGTATTCGAGTTGGCCACCCGCGTGCTGTTCCCTGCGGTGCTGCAGACTCCGCTGTGCGCTGGGGCACAGAGGGGGTGGTGGTTTTGAGCACACGTGTTTTAATCACAGAATCCTAGACTGGCCTAGGCTGGAAGGGACCTCAGAGATCATCTGGTCCAACCTCCCTGTCACGGGCAGGGACGCCTCTCAACTAGATCAGGCTGCTCAAGGCTCCGTCCAACCTGGCCTTGAACACCTCCAGGGAGGGGGCAGCCACAACGTCTCTGGGCAATTTATTCCAGAGTCTTGCCACCCTCGTGCTGAAGAATTTCTTCCTAAGGTCCAATCTAAATCTATTCTCCTCCAACTGAAACCCGCTTCCCCTTGTGCTGTCAGTGGACACTCTTGTCAAAAGTCACTCAGCCTCCCTGTAGGTCCCTTCAGGTACTGGAAGGCAGCTGTTAGGTCCCCCCAAGTCTTTCTCCCATTAACGCGCTGTTCTGTGTCACAGGGTCTACGACACCACCTCCCTGACCTCGGTGGCGCTTCTCAGCACCATTAGGTGAGTGAGCTGCAGGGGCCAAGGGTGGGACATCACAGCCCTCCCGGGGACGCTGCCCCAGACCCGGGGTCCTCGGCAGCCCCAGCACCCCCAGGGGCCCAGCCCTGACCCGGCAGCCAAGTGTGGTTTTTGGGTAGAGTCTGGATGTGTGTAAAACAAACAAACAAACAAAAAAATCCCTTTGTGCTCCGGAGGGGCAAGTGGCTGACGGGGTTGGTTTGCAAAGGAGCTGGAACTAGATGAGCAACCGGCCTGAAAAATTCTGAACATTTATCAAAAAAGCTCAATGCGACTTTTTTTGCTAAAATCTGCAACCCCGACGCGCAGCTGCTCTGGCTGATGGTGGCTCCTTGTCCTGCTCCGAGAGCTTTTTCCCTCTGACCAGCCCAGGAGAGCGACTGCTGACCTGCCGGGGCTTTAGAAGGCGAGGAGGACGGGCTTAATTCAGGACATAAATGAAAATACTGGGTTAAATAAGAGGAATGTTTCTCTCTCTTTCTTTTCCCCCCCTGTGCCTGTTTCTCTGAAGACACAACAACAACACGGGCCGCTGGCTCACCAGGTTCCGTGCGATCTGGGACCCGAAGCGGGAGGACTGCTTCGTGGTGGGCAGCATGGCCCGGCCGCGGCAAATCCAAGTTTTCCGCGACACGGGGACGCTGCTGCACTCGTTCTGGAACGCTGACTGCCTGGGCTCCGTCTGCTCCATTAACGTGCTGCATCCCAGTAAGAACATCTTAGTGGGAGGCAACTCCAGCGGCCGCCTTCATGTCTTCAAAGAAGGAAACACACAGCTCTGATTTTTTTTTTTCCTTTTTGCATTAAATTTGTTTCACCTGTGTTAAGTTGTTCTTAACTGTATTTTCTCAGGACAAAAGTGCATTTTAAAAGCCTTAAAATAATAAATGTTCTAATCTACCTTTGGCCTTTTCTTTTACATACTTTTACAGCCAAGATCCTGACACTTGTTGTTTTTTTCAGCTGAGTTCTCACTCGAGTGAAAATATTGCTATCGACGCCAAAAACGCCAAACGAAATCTCATACTGACTCGGATTTTTTCATGATATTTAAATATTTATTTAAATTTAAAAATACTTTTCATGGCACCAATGATTTTATGCTAACTAAGATATTGAATATGTAGAAAAAGGTACATTTTGAAGGAAAAATGTAACTTACAGTATTTGGCACATGAAAGGTTAATTTCTAGGTTGTTTTTTTTTTATGAAAACTAAGAAATTCACATTTTCAGGTATTTTACTGTCTACTGCGTAAAGATGCAGTATATGCTATTACGAGATTTATTTTTATTAATTTTTTTCTGATATAAGAACCTATGGAAACAACATTTGAATATAAAGACAGGTAAAACTAACAGGTAGCGAAACACGAGACGCAATATGGAACATATGGGAGAAAAAAAAAACCCAAATGTACAACAGAGGAGGGGGGAAAAAAAGTAAAAATCACCAGTTCTTGTAGATTTGCAGTAAAACGCTGGGTGAGAACTGCAGAGGTAACCTAGGGCTGGGCGCTAGGCTGGAGGAAGCCGATGGGGAGGGTGGCTGAAAGATGGGGCTGGTAGGACATCAGGCGGGACAGCAGCAGCGAGGAGGAGGAGGAGGAGGAGGAGGAGGATGACTCTTAAGTGCATTGTTAACCCGGGGTGAAGGTCGGGTTCGGGACTACCACGCACTGCATAGAAACACCATGAGCTACGGGGCTGAGGTAGGAACACTACGCTAAGAGTTAATTGCGCTACGTTGCATAAAACGGGATGATCGCGTAAAAAATAAATTAAAAAATAAGAGTCGCTCCTCTGCCCGCTCGGGAGTTGGGGCCGGATGCAAACCCCTCCTCCTCGACAGCTCAGGTCTGTGTCCCCCCCTCCCCACCCCGACACAGGAATTACACGGGACGTTGCTCATTATTGCAGTGACAGACCCGCTGCGGCGACGGACGGACCGACGGACAGACTGACCGACGGACCGACCGACGTCGCAGGAGCCGGCGCTGGCCGGCGCTGGCCCCACAACGGGTGGGATGCTCAGAGACAAGAACACGGAGATCAGGCTTGCTTTGTTGTGTTTGAAAACTGCAGTTATGGCCCCAGCTTATGTAAAAATCTCTCCCTGAGATGAAATAAAACTTGCTCACCTGTTTGGTTTCCTGTTTTTTTTTTTCTCTTAAGTACCTCCAACTTCTCAACCAAATAAAACCCAAAACGGAACAGAACTGGCTTTTATTGCTCGCCGTGTGAGTGGCCTGCGGCGCCCCGGGGCAGGGGAGGTCCCAGGGGTTGTGTCACGAGTACGATGGGTTGGTTTTATTGACTTTTGCTAAAGAGCAGACAGGGCTAATGGCTGTCCGTTGGCTTGTCCAGCGTCACCTCCCCTCCTGCCGGTCTGTCCTCGCTCCTCTTCGGAAAAGTCACAAAAAAAATTAGAGCTCCTTTCTCTATTCCAAAACTAGCAACAGGTTTAATCTGGTGTTAGGCTTCCAGGCTAACAAAAGCGTTCACTCTTAAACCATTTGCTCCACGTGAACCTCGGGGTTCAGCACGCCACGGTCACCCCATCCCAAAAAGTAAAAAAAGAATTGATTAGATTCAATAACAAAATAGCATTTCCTTGTTAAAATAGACCTTGAAACAGTGTCTGGTTTTTTTTGTCTTTTTTTCATTTTTGTACAAAACAGGTACAACATTTGGAGGCTAAAGGGTTTTTTTGTTTGTTTGTTTGTTTTTTCCTAATAAATCCGACACGGTCACTACCGGCCACGTGCCTGGGCTTGGCCAAGGATGCCCGGCGCGCTCTCGCCTGCCCGTGCTCTCCCTGCCCTCGGGAGCGCCAACGCTTCGAGGCTTCGAAAAAAAGACGAAAAGGTCGATTCTGCATCGCAGGGCGATGCCGGCGGT
>NW_009712197.1:0-312 GCF_000703405.1 Apaloderma vittatum
TCAACACTCCTGCCCAGCTTCATATCATCTGTGAAGATATTGAGGGTGTACTCAGTCCCCTCATCCAGATCATGGAACAAGACATTAAACGGAACTGGTCCCAAAACAGTGCCCTGGAGGACACCACTTGTGACTGGTCACAAAATGGATTGAACTCCACTCACTATCACTCCCAGGGCCCGCCCATCCAGCCAGATTTTCACCCAGCAAAGGGGACACCTGTCCAAGCCCTGAGCAGCCAGGCTCCCTAAAAGAATAGTGTTGGAGACAATGTCAAAAGCTTTACCAAACTCCAGACAGACAACCCGCACA
>NW_009712197.1:380-2851 GCF_000703405.1 Apaloderma vittatum
CTTTCCTAAACCCATGCTGACTGGGCCTGATCACCTGGTTGTCCTATACGCGTTGTGTGATGACACTCAGGATGATCTGCTCCATAATTTGCCTTCACCGAGGTCAGTCAGACAGGGCTGTAGTTGCCCTGAACTACCTTCCGGCCCTTCCTGTACATGGGTGTCACGTTTCCCAAGTTCCAGTCCATTGAGAATGGGAAGAAACTGCAGAGACTCCGGAGAAGATCTGCCAGGATGGAGTTTCAAGCCTCTGCATAGAGGCCAAGGGACCACATCTTCAGCAGTCTGGGGAAGTGGAGGCTGAATGAAGCACAGTGGTACCAAGTAACTGCTTGGAGGGTGGTTTCAGAGATGATGGAATTTTTCTTGGTAGTGTGAAGTGAAGAAAAGCTCCACAAAGTGCAGTTTAGAAGGTTCAGACTGGATGGGAAATAACGTTCAGTCAAAGGGTGAAACTCTGGTGCAAGAGTCATGTCATGGATTTGTGTTGCAAGGAATGGCCAGTGAGAGTACAAAGACATCAGGGAAGGTCTAGAAATGCTGTTGGGCGAGGTGAGGTGGGAAAGCAAGAACGAAGGCAACAGCCTGAAGGGACAGAGGAGCAGGCATGGACAGAGCAGGAGAGCCTGCAGGAGAGATGGCCAAGGGATCTGGCAAGGCTGAAAAGCCCAACAGCACCCAGGGCTTGGTCCTCTTGGGCACAACAGCTGCCTCGACCACTAGGGCTCAAGGAGATGTAACTTTCTGCTGAGGCTGTCACTATCTGGCTTGCCAGGGCCTGGGGGTCAGGTCTTGGCCTTTCTATTTCATCCAACCAACCCAAGGCTTTTCTCAGCATTACAGCCACTGCACAGTGCCTGGGCCTGCCTGCAATCATGGCCTTCAATGAGCTGCTCTAACTAGTCCCTGGGGAACCTTTGTCAGTAACGAGCCTCAGAGGGACTGATTAATACTTCCAGGTACTTGGAGTTTTGCTTCTGACTTGAACTTCTTGAGAGCCTTCTTCAGTCTTCTGTGAGTACCTGTGAGGTTCCTGTAATGGGCCTCAAATGCATAATAGATCTAGTTATCTCCTTGTAGTTTTCTTCAAGACTTGTACAGATGATTAACTCAGTTTCAGAGTTTAGTTAAGGTGGAAATGTACATTAAAATGATTTTTTTAAAGGTAGTATTTTAATACTTTTAATTTTAGAGAAGATATTATAGCAGCATCCTCCAAATGACAATGCTTCAGAGAGTCTCCTCACAAGGTCTGGGCTAGTAGGGGAAGCTGTAGCCTTGATGTGTGACCCTGTATGGACAACCTTTCTCTTCAACCCCCCAATCCCAACCACTTTTGTCATTGTTCCCCTGGCACTTCCATCACTGTCCTTACATCAGACTTCACCCCTGATCTCTGCAGCTGCATGTCACAGTTCCATTGCACCAGCTCCCACCCTTTGTCCTCAGAGAACTGGCTGCACACAGGATCAGCAGAGCCCTTCCTCCTTGTCAGCAATGAAAAGCAAAGCACAAGAGGTTAATAAAAAAGTAAACACACTCTGCACAAGCACATGCTCTGTACAGTCTGCCCCTAATGAGGTTGCCTTTCTACAAGGATTAATCTTATGAGTAGTGTTTTAGGGAGGCAGATTCAAGCAGGTGGATATAAATTTAATGAAAGGATTTGCAAAGGAGACAAAAAGCCTGTTGTAACAGGTTGGCTTTTGCTCCCCGAGGTTGAAAGCAGCATAAGGGACAGGTATCTGAAAGAACAAAGGAACCCAAAAATTTGGAGATAATGGGAAGTGCACTTTCCTAGAAAGTCTGCTGAAAACATGATTTTAGAGGTTGTCATTTAAGACTGCACAACAGAAAATACATAATGGATTAGAGAAATCAATTATTTGGTATCACAGGAATAGTAGTATTAGTGACAATACAGGGGAACATCATTATTTATTGGTACACCATATCTGCAAGGTGATGGGATGGGAGACACACTGGGAACACTGGGGCAACACCAGGAGCCAATTTAAGATTAAGTTTTCAGATTAATTTTTCAAAGGAGTTCCATCCATAAGGATTCATGTAATTATTTCAGAACTGACAAAAAACAATTGAGAAATAATTAATTTTATTAATTTTTACACTAATTGATTAACGTGAAGTTAAAAATTGCAACACACCTATTGATAAAAATGACTGCAAACATTAAATAATAGACTTGAAAGAATTATTGCTGTCCTGGATCGGGGATAAATTCATATAAGTAATAAATATGAAAATAATTAATTATATTTTTATATCAGTGTTTGTATTATTAAGACTTTCTATAATTGCTATGAAAATAACGAGAAGAATAACATTATTACAAATTTGAAAATAAAAGAATAATATAATAATGTATGATTTACTAGTAAATATTAGTATGGAAAGATGTATGATTTACTAGTAAATGTTAGTATGGAAAATAAACATAGTAAAGATTG
>NW_009712198.1:0-75342 GCF_000703405.1 Apaloderma vittatum
ATCAACACTACCCCCCAGCTTGGTGTCATCTACAAATTTACTAAGAGTAGACTTAGTAAATAAGAATAAACTTAGCAAATATGCTTTAAAACATAGAAAGAGAATATGAAAGGGAAATATGCACTGCTGCTATTCTTTTGCCTGAATATATTTCAAACTTTGATGAGAACAATCTAGAGATGGTGGAGAATGTCATACATTATCCTGGAAAACTAAAAAGGTGGCAAATTTAATATTTAGGTGATACAAAAAGCTGTGTGTCTTCAGGATCAGAATTTTATGTGCTTTAGTGTTGTGTAGATTCCACCTTAGATACTCTTCTCCAACCCTTTTTGTATATCCTTCTTTTCAATATTATTTTATTTTTCTTGAAATGAAAAAGGTATTTGGTTCAGAGTATTCAACTGCCAGGCACTTGTAGGGACCATGTGTGTCATACTTCTTTGTCAGTGGTGGGCAGTGCACAGTGCATTTGTCCAGTCTGTGTGGATAATTGACCCATAGCTCTCTTTGAGACTCTGCAAGAAAGGCCTTCCTGTGAACCTTTAGATATGAGAAAGATGTGATTTTAGAAAACTGAACTCTTCCATTAGCCTCTTCTCTCTTTTCCTGTGGGCTTTGTACCGTGATGTCCATCATGTGCCCAGACATACATTTATGTAGTAGTAAAAAGAGATGTATAACCCATTTTTACTGAAAATTCTTGTGTCCTGACAAATGAGTATAAATGGCTTATTGTAAGAATTACTATGCTTAGTCTTTGAATTTCTGGTCCTTTCTAATAAACTAATTTTGAACAGATTATGCAAATGTTATTCAAATTCCTGAGTGTTCAGAATTCTCAATTTGTGTTGTCCAGTTTTAGATATGCTGAACCTAAAGCATTGTTGACTTGATAAATAGCATAGAAATTATGGGATAGCCTCCGACCTTAGTCTACCAACTATAATAACAGTAAGATAATTCAAATATCCAGGTTCCCATTCTTTTGCAGGTACTTTTAGAAACACTTTATATAGCTGTGTTTTCTAGTCTGTCTTCAGATGGCTTCAAAAAACCTATGCTCATTTTAATCAGCTTTAGATCTGTCTCAGTATTTGTAGCTCTTCGTAACAGGAACAGTTTGAATAACTCAATTAGCTTTTGAAATAGTGTAATATAGTGTTAGAATAGTGTCTTAAAAACATTAACTTTCAAGACATATTCTAGAGCCATGATTTATTCATGCTAATGTTGACAATTATCATAAATTACTGCAATAAATCATTATTGTTTATTACCTGCCAAATATGCAGAGAAGCCATTCCTTCATAATCTCCAGTTGTGTTACACTGAATCAGATTTGCTGGATAAACTGTCTTCATCTTGTATTTTATATAAAAACACATTAACTGAATTTCTCAACAGTGGTTTTTTACAAGTGTTTTCTATTATATTAAGAAATATCAAGGGTTATGCTGGATAAAGAGAGAGCTTTAGAAGCTCCCTGTTTAACATAAGAGAAGAAAAAGGTCTTAATTTTTGAGTTAGCAATTAAAAATTCCCTTAGAGGCCCAAAATACTTGTTAGAGTATTATTTTATACTTGAAACACTGGACAAATCTTTACTCTTGAAACTGAAAGGCAAAGTCCTACTCTTTACTGACAGAAGAACATCGTGCACTGCAGCAAGTACAGATCAATGTGAGGCAGCGAGAAATTAAGGAAACATTATGCAGCATAAGTTTTTTTTAAGAAGTGGCAGTGTCTGGGGAAGGTGCCAACAGGAAAGGAAAAAGAAAGACTTCCATTCATGTTACAGGTAAGGAATTTAGATATAGAATATCATGTGAAGCACAAGTCAAATAATTGTAGGTTTGTATGGACAGACACTGAACACCATATTTCTACAAGAATATAGAATTTCAAACACATTTTAATTTTCATACTGATGAGATGTTCACCTGGCATTCAAATTGTTGTTTTGTCTTACTGTAGGAGACATACACACAAATTGAGGGTGCGGGGCCAGGCCAGCCCAGGCCTGCTCCTGGCTGCTCAAGGCTGGGTGAAGGTGGGTGTCACGGACATCAATCCCCATGCTGCCCATTCCCTGGCAGCCCTCTGGCCCTCCTGAGGGGATGCCCAGCTTTGCAGGGGTAGATTGACTCAAAGCTGTAGGGAGGTGGTGGGACACTTAGAAAACGAAAACTCGCCATGGTAGGTTTAGATTGGATGTTAGGATAAATTTCTTCACTGAAAGGGTTGTCAAGCGTGCTCAGAGAAATGGTTGAGTCACCATACCTGGAGGTATTTAAAAGATGTGTAGATATGGTGCTCAGGGATATAGTTTAGTGGTGGACTTAACATTGTTAAATTAATGGTTGGAGTAAATGATCTTAAAGGTCTTTTCCAAACAAAACAGTTCTATGATTCTACAGTATAGGCTTTATTTACCTTGCCAAGGAATCTCAATCATGATGTACCTCACTGCTTACTTTCAGTAGCAAGATACTTCTGCTATATAGAATACAAATCATCTTAGAGGGGAGTGGCATGTACATTATTTAGTACAAAATCAGTGTATGCTCTTTACTGCCATGGATCAAATTACACACCAAGTTTTTCTTAATTGCTACATCATGTTGTCAAAGAACGTTGTTTATTGGCATTAATGTTGAAAGTTGCCAAAATTCTAAAATTAAGAAACCTTTTTTTACAGGAAATTTTTTGTTACAGGAAATCTGTAGCTCTAACTTTGTTCATAATATCAGGATACCAGAAATACTCAAAATGGAATGGTAACACAACAAATCAATGAATCTGAAGCTCATTTTTTTCAAAACTTTCAAATTGTCTTCCTTAAAACGTGACTGCTGGATGGCTTAGTATGTATATTAATTCTGTTTAGGTTGATGGAATATGTTAGTCAGAAGTTTATGTTTTTCATTAACTTTTGACATAGCTTTACAACTTTCTTCAGTCTAGAGCAAAAGTTCCTTGAAGGGGAGATAATTATTTTTTTATGGCTTGCCTTAGGTGATAATAAGACAAAGCTTAAAAGCATGGACTTGATATTAAAGTTATCTATTCCAAAAGAGAGGATCAAATGGTTTTTCTTATAATTTTGACACCACAAGAAGGAGATCTAGAAAATGCTCTCACCCAGACTTTTCCATACATCCTATTTTAAGCAGCTGAACAGCAGTTGCATTCAGCTGTTGCTTCATACATAGAATCATCCTTACATGATTGAGTGAAGTTTTTTTATTTTTAGCTCGCATTAGTTTGTTATATTATTTTATATTGCCTGTCATGAAAACTGAGTTTATTGCAACATTTTTGAGACTGTCTGGTGCCTGAAGCATTCTCTTTGATTTTTTAATTTTATTCAGTGAACCAGCTGAAGCAGCTAAAGTAATTGAGATTCAAAGTTTTCCCAAAAGAGGAAATTTGATTGTATTTATATGTTGATGCAAAGGATGCATTAATTTCACACCCTTTCTATAGGTTGTGGACTTCTCCTCAAATTAGTTCTCATTGCTCAGCAGGAAAAAACCACAGCTGCTGCTAAAAAGTCCAATACTTCTCATCAGAGGGACCTGCTCCTATGAAAGATCAAGGCAACTGTTACTGAGTTGAGTTCCTTGGACATGTAGGGTAAGAAATGGAACAATATAATATCTAGAGGATTTTCTAGAAGTCAGTGGTACTGTAGCATTATGTGACTATTGTAGATGCAGACTCTTCTGTTTTTACATGTCTTTTGCAGCTACAAACATTTAGTTTCTGAGAGAGGAATGTATAAAACTTTCAGTCATTCCTTATTAAAAAAGTCTCTAACTCTTTTTTAAATTGATGGTAGGCAAGAAGGGCCACTTTCCTCTTTGCCCTGGCCAAGAACTGGCCAGCTGATTCTTGACCAGAGTGCAGCTTTTTTGTGTTTTATGTAGAACTGGCTGTGAATATATGAGTTTTGGTCAAGCAGCTGCTGGAGCTGGTGAGGCCGTACTGCTGAATTTGGAAGAAAAATCTGTAATGAGGATTGGATGATTCCATTTCACTTCTCTGGAATCCCAGGCTCAGGTATTTTCTCGTAGTCTTGAATATCATTATGAAATCGGAACCCAGAAAATGAATCATAAAATCACAGAATGGTTTAACTTGGAAGGGACCTTAAAGATCATCTCATTACAACCCTCCTGCCGTGGGCAGGGACACCTCTCACTAGACCAGGTTGCACAAAGGCCCCTCCAACCTGGGCTTCAACACTTCCAGGGATGGAGCATCCACAACTTCTCTGGGCAACCTGTTCCACTGCCTCACCACCTTCACAGAAAATAATTTCTTCCAAATATCTAATTTAATCTAAATCTACTCTTTTTCAGTTTGAAAACATTACCCCTTGTTCTATCACCTCATTCTCTGGTAAAGAGTCCCTCTTCTTCTTTCCTGTAGGGCTCCTTGCAGTACTGAAAGTCCACTGTATGGTCTCCCTGGAGCCTTCTTTCCTCCAAGTTGAACAGTCCCAACTCTCTCAGCCTGTTCTCATATGAGAGGTGGCCCTGCTCCAACAGGTCCATCTGCTTTTTATGTTAGGCATCCCTAGCACGGTACTGCAGAGGGTGTCTCACAAGAGCAGAGAGACAGTATCACCTCTTTTGACTTTCTGGGAACACTTATTTTGATGCAGCCCAGGATATGATTTGCTTTTTGGGCTGCTAGCACACCTTCCCAACTCATATTCAATTTTTCATCCACCAACAC
This sequence comes from Apaloderma vittatum, assembly GCF_000703405.1. Classification (NCBI taxonomy): domain Eukaryota; kingdom Metazoa; phylum Chordata; class Aves; order Trogoniformes; family Trogonidae; genus Apaloderma; species Apaloderma vittatum. Next base: position 4,747 of record NW_009712198.1, read on the forward strand.
CCCCAAGTCCTTCTCTGCAGTACTGCTCTCTTATTGCCCAGCCTCTATTTGTGCTTTGGATTGCCCTGATCCAGGTGCACAATCTTGCACTTGGCCTTGTTGAACTTCATGAGTTTTGCATGGGCCCAGCTCCCAAGCCTGTCAAGGTCCCTCTGGATGGCATCCCTTCCCTCCAATGTGTCAATTGCACCACACAGCTAGGTGTCGTCTGCAAACTTGCTCAGAGTGCACTCGATCCCACTGTCCATATCACCGATAAAGATGTTAAACAGCACGGGTCCCAACAGTTACTCTGTGAAACATTACTTGTCACTGGTCTCCAGTTGGACACCAAACCGTTCACCACAACTCTTTGAATGTGACCATCCAGCCAGTTCCACTGAGTGGTCCATCTGTCAAATCTATGTCTCTCTGATTTAGAGACAAGTATGTCTTGTGGGATAGTGTCACATGCTTTGCACAAGTCCAGGTAGATGGTATCAGTTACCCTTCCCTTCTCCACTGACTCTGGAGCTCCGTCACAGAAGACCAATTTGTCAGGGACAGTCTGCCCTTAACAAAGTCATGTTGGCTGTTGCCAGTCACCTCCTGATTTTCCATGTGCCCTAGCATAGTTTCCAGGTCCATGATCTTTCCAGGCATGGAGGTGAGATTGACTGGCCTGTAATTGCCTGAGTCTTCCCTTTTTCACCCTTTTCAAAAATTGAGGTAATATTTCCCTTTTTCCACTCAGTGGAAACTTCAGGCTGCCATGACTTCTCAAATATGGTGGATAGTGGCTTGGCAACTTCATTTGCCAGTTCCTTTGGGAATTGAGGATGGTTCTCATCAGCCCCCATGAACTTGTCTAATCTTCCTTTTAGCACCAATGTACCTACAGAAGCTTTTCTTTCTACTCCTTATGTCCTTGGCCAGATTTATTTCTATCTGGGCTTTGGCTTTCCTAACCTCATCACTGGTAGCTCAGACCATTTCTCAGTATTCCTTCCAGGCTACCTGTCCTTGCTTCCATCCTCTCTAGGCTTCCATTTTGTTCTTGAGTTTGTCCAGGAGCAACTTCTTCAGCCATGGAGGCCTCCTGGCATTTTCGCCTGACTTCCTCTTTGTTGGGATGCATTGCTCCTGAGCTTGGAGGGGGAGATCCTTGAATACTGACCAGTTTTCTTGGCCCCCTCTTCCTTCTAGGGCTTTATCCCATGTAACTTTACTAGGCAGTGTGTGAAGAGGCTAAAATCTGCTCTCTTGAGTCCAGGGTAGCTCAGCCTGGCAGATAAAGTGTTGGAAAGAAACATCAGGGAGGAGCCAAACAGAAAATATAGCTGGAAAAGCAACACTTAACTTATGTTATGCAGCAGAAACAGATCCTTGTAGCATTTTCTAGATTTCTGACTATTTGTTTTTCCCTGAGAGCAGATCAGCTAGATGATTCAGTCCCTTCGTACCTTTCTTTATTCTCGTTGCTTTAGTCCACCTTTACTTGTCTGTGTTTTCCCTTCATAGAATCACAGAAGCAATCATAGAATTAGAATCGTAGAATCAATCATAGAATCATAATGTTAAAGGTTGCAAGGGACCTCTAGAGATCATCTAGTCCAACCCCTCTGTCAGAGCAGGATCCCCTAGGGCAGGCCACACAGGAACGCATCCAGACGGATTTTGAAAGTCGCCAGAGAAGGAGACTCCACACCCTCTCTGGACAACTGATGCCAGTGCTCTGTCACTCTCACAGTAAAGAAGTTTCTAATCATGTTGAGGTGAAATTTCCTATGTTCTAACTTAAAGCCATTATTTCTCGTTCTATTGCTGGGCATCACTGAAAAGAGATTGTCTCCTTCCTCTTGACACCCACCCCTCAGATATTTATATATATTAATTAGATCCCCTCTCAGCTGTCTCCTTTCAAGGCTAAACAGCCCCAGTTCTCTCAGTTTCTCTTCACAGGAGAGATGTTCAAATCCCCTTAATTGGGGAGCCCAAAACTGGACACAGTATTCCAGATGTGGTCTCACCAGGGCAGAGTAGAGGGGGAGGAGAACTTCCCTAGACCTCATGGACATACTTTTCTTAGTGGACCCCGGGATCCCATTGGCCCTCTTGGCCACAAGGGCACATTGCTGTCCCATGGACAACTTACTGTCCACTAGGACTCCAAGGTTTTTCTCCATGGGGCTGCTTTCCAAAAGGACGACCACTAATCTATACTGGTCCCTCTGAACTATGTTACTGAACCAGTTTACAATCCATCTTGCAGTCCAATCATCTATCCCACATTTCTTGAGTTTACCTATGAGGATGTTAAGGGGGACAGTATCAAAAGCCTTACTGAAGTCAAGGTATATGACATCCACTGCTCTCCCTTCATCAGCCCATTTTGTCACGTCCTTGTTCTACAAGGATATCAGATTAGTCAGGCAACATTTCCACTTCGTAAATCCATGGTGACTATTCCTGATAACCTTCTTTTCTTCCAATTGATTAGAGATGGCCTTCAGAATGAGCCCCTCCATCATCATCCCAGCGATGGAGGTGGGGTTGACCGGCCTGTAGTTGCCAGGGTCCTCCCTCTTGCCCTTTTTGAAGCCTGAAGCGATATTGGCTTTTTTGCAGTCCTCAGGCACCTTTCCCATTCTCCATGATCTTTCAAAGATGATGGAGAGCAGCTCAGCCACAACATCAGCCAACTCTCTCAGTACACATGGATGCACCCCCTCGGAGCCCATGGATTTGTGTGTTTTCAGTTTTTGTAATAGTTCTCTAACCAAATCCTCACTGACCAGTGGAGAGTCATCCTCACTCCAGCTTTCTTCCCTTACATCCAGTGACTGGAATTCCTGGGAGCTCGCCTTAGGAGTAAAGACTGAGGCAAAGAAAGCATTCAGTAATTCTGCCATATCTTCATCCTCTGTTATCATACCTCCCATCTCATTTAGCAGTGGACTCACTTTTTCCCTACTCCTCCTTTTCTCTTTGATGTATTCTGTACCTAACCACTGAAATGTGAAGTGTATTTATGTTCTGCAGTGTTATAGTATATATTGCTTGCATTTATTTGGTTTTCTCCAAATTTTGACTTGTCTTGCTCATGTAGAGGTAGTCTTTATAGAATGTTGTTTTCATTATGGATAGTCCTGTTTTTGTTTCTATACAGGCACTGCCATAAATACAATTAATAATGATGCAAAAATTACACAGTTTGATTGCTCACACATGGCATAAGGATAGAACAGTGCAAACTGTCATTTTTAAAGTTCAAAGGCTCAGCTGGGCAGTAATAAAACCAAACATCTGGTGTATGATAACAATAGCCCTACTACTACATTGAATAAGGTAAAATTATTCATCTTAAGCCTAATATTATGTTTACATGGGTAATAGAAATTGTTATCCAAAGTTTCCTTAGCATGAAGGGTTTACCTGGGTACAGGTAGATGTATTTCAATCTAAGCTACCCTAAGCTCTATGAAATGACCACAGAGGAATGCAGTGGTTAATGTCATTCTAAATTCAGTGTCTACAACTGGTCAAATGAATCATGTCTGAATCATGAATTGTCTGTTTCTCTTCAGTGACTATACAAAGACAAAGACTCAGATGTAAAACTTATGTTATAGAAATCTGAAGTGAGGTGAAATGAGTCACATCTGAAATACTTTGTTTCCATTATAATTACTGTTAACAAACACAATTTTTCATTAAAATGAAAAGCTAAATTTATATATCCATAAAAAAAACCCCAACAAGTGAAAGAGAAGCTATAATCATGACTTTGTGTGACAAAGCTAAAACACCAAACAGTCAATTGTTAGGATGCCATACACTTAGATTGCTCGTTTCAGTTATGTCCATTGCCTGAAGGCTTCCCACTTTCCAACAAATATCTTCATTAGTAGACTGTGCATAGTGGAAAACTGCCTCCAGTTTTGTTGTTGACACTCTGCCATTGTGAGTGGCATACTTAAAAATGAGTTGCTGAGTGCTTAAGTTCTGATGGAGTGAAACTTCTTGACTTAGTGAATACTGGCTTACCATGATTGGAGGCCGGTTAGCTCAGTTGGTTGAGCTTGGTGTTGATAACACCAAGGTTGTGGGTTCCATCCCTGTTCAGTCCCAATGTGTTGCCTGATCTAATTGAGAGGCGTCCCTTCCCATGACAGGGAGGTTGGGTTAAATGATCTCTAAGGTCCCTTCCAGCCTAGGCCATTCTATGATTCTGTGATTATGAGACACGTATGGCATACTGTTCCACACTTTCAGCACTAAAAATACCCTCAAATAAGCAAATGGACATACAGTTTTTAATTTATTTTTTTTTTCTGAAATGTCAAGCCAAACAATGAGCAAGCCTGAAAATCTGCACTAACATGTTAAGGAGGAGCTAACATTGCCAGTTGTCAGTTCATTTTTTTTCCTCCTCTGGGGAAAAAAAAACCCAAGAAAACTGAAATAAAAAACACCCTTACAAGGAAAGCATAGACATTAAGATTTCACCAAATCCAGAACTTTAAATTAGTAAGACCTCGGTTTCATAACTGATAAACAAAAGTGATCTAATAACTGGGTAAGGTTTGCTTCCATGTTTTGCATGGAAACACAATCTGGCTCTGTATGATCAATGTAACTTTTTGTAATACAGGTATTTTCATAGAATAGAATGGTTAAGGTTGGAAGTGACCTTGAAGATCATCTAGTTCCAACCGCTGTTCTATGGGCAGGGACACCTCTCTCCCCCTAGCCCAGATTACTCAAAACTACTTTAACTGCTGTTTAGAGGTGTAGAATTCATGTTGCACTTGAAGATATGAAACCTTATGGCATAAGCAATTAAATTCAATTTCTATGATTAGCATAAGAAGTTAGTGATATAACTGAGCAAGCAGAAAGCTTTTTGGAATTCTGTACTTGTAGGAAGCAGTTGTGTGCTAATTCAGTGGTTATCAGAGAATCTCTTCGGTTGGAAGAGACCTTTAAGATCATCAAGCCCAACCATTAACCTAGCACTGCCAGGTCACCAATAAACCATGTCCCCAAGGACGGAACCATGTCCCTAAGCAGCAGATCAACATGTTAAAATACCTCCAGGGATGGTGATTCCATGATTGCCCTGGGCAGCCTGTTCCAAAGCCCAGAGACCCTTTCAGTGAAGAACTTCTTCCTAACATCCAGCCTAAACCTTCCCTGACACAATTGGCAGCCCTGTTGCTTGCTACTAGGGAGAAAAGGCTGACTCCTCCTCTCTCTAAACGGCTTTCGGGTAGCTGTAGAGAGCGAGAAGGTCTCCTCTCAGCCTCCTTTTCTCCAGGCTACACAATCTCAGATTTTTCAGCTGCTCCTCATAAAACTTGTGTTCCAGACCCATCAGGAGCCTCGTTGCCCTTTTCTGGACGTGCTTCAGTACCTCAATGTCCCCCTTGTAGTGAGGGGCTCAGAACTGAACACAGTACTCGAGGCATGGCCTTGCCAGTGCTAAGGACAGGGGGGCAATCACTTCTCTACTCTGGCTGGCCACACTGTTTCTAATACAAGCCAGGACACCATTGGCCTTCTTGGCCACCTGGGCACACTGCTGGCTCATGCTCAGTTGCCTAACAACCAACACCCTCAGGTCCTTTTCCGATATGCAGTCTTCCAGCCACACCTCCCCAAGTCTGTGGACTTCTATGGGGTTGTTATGATGCAAGTACAGGACCTGCCACTTGGCCGTGTTGAACCTCATGTGATTAGCCTTGGCCCATTGATCCAGCCTGTCCAGATCCCTCTGCAGAGCCTCCCTACCCTCCAGTAGATCAACACACCCACCTAACTTGGTGTCATCTGCAAACTTACTGAGGGTGCACTTGATCCTCTCATCCAGATCATTGATAAAGACATTAAAAAGCACAGGCCCCAGTGCTGAGCCCTGGGGGACACCACCTGTGACCGGACGCCAGCCAGATTTTACTGCATTCACTTCCACTCTTTGGGCCTGGCCTTCCAGCCATTTTTTTATGCAGAGCAGAATGTACTTATCCAAGCCTTGAGCAGTAAGTTTCTGAAGGAGAACACTGTGTATCCACTTGGTATCTATATTTCAACAGTAGCCAGAGTACAAAGTCATGCACATAAATTTTGAAGATATGACCTCAGGAGCTGCCTGATGCTAAAGACCATTATATCTACAGCACTGTTACAGAAATAGTATACTTACTACCTCTAACAATAATAATGTCGTAAAAGATCTATTTATCTGTTGCTCCCCATATTATTCAACACACATCTTCCATATCTATGCCAGGGAAAGAATCAGGAACATGATATTTTTCTGATGTAAAGTTTTCTGTGGGAAGAATTTTTCATTAAAATATATGCTTTTTGTAAAAATATATTAATTTGTAAACTTTGTAAAAATTGCTTGAAGGGAATTAAGGCATTCTGACTTTTTCTTGCTTTTCGATATTTCCTAGCTATAAAAAAAGTGAAACAGTCTTCTTTAGGTGAAATTACTTGTCACTTGAAATAAATGACAAGCTATAAATACAGCTTGTCTGACCCAAAGTAAATTTTTTAAAAAATCTATTTCTTGGCAGAATTGTTTTTTGTTCTGACTTAAAACGGGAAAAGAATTCATGGTCAGAATTCCTTCTCCACTGTCTTTTATCTACCTTTATTGCATAAATGTTATGATAAAAATTAATATATATATTAATATAAATATTTGTATTGAGCCAATAAAAGAAGGCTTAGGTCATCAACAGTTTGCTCATACATGTTAGGATTTGAAATTGCTAGCTAGTTTCAATCACATTAAGAGGATGGTAGGAATCTTGACAATGTTTTTCTGTAAATTTTACATATACAGCAGCTGGATAAGGGAGTGGAACCCAGGTCATTGTGTCTCCAGAACAAAGTGGAGGCAGATCTCAACTGTTACACATTTTATTTGGTAGCAGATGGCTGTCAGCTCGTCCTTCAGACCAGCCACAGTGTTCCTGATTCTTTCCCTGGCATACATATGGAAGATGTGTGTTGAATAATACGAGGAGCAAAGAACACAAATTACTCTGAAACAAAAGTTCACTAATTCTGCTGACCACAAAACCAGTTTTAACTATTAAGGTAGCATTTTTAGCCTGTAGTCAGCAAGTAAATGATTAGCCTCAGTTTATCTTTGATGTTTATCACACTGGACCAAGGTTGGATTGGGATACGGTTGACGTGATTTCTGATGATCTTATGTGAAACTAGACCAGACTGGCAGAGAAGCTGTGCTAACTGCCTTTGAGGATGCTGTATCTATATTGTATACAAATCAATGACCTCTATTTACAATGTTCTCTGATATGACTTAAGCTCTATTCTATTCACAAGATTTATTACAGCTTTATGCCTACACTTTAAAATACACAGTCATAAAAAATGTAGGTGAAAGTGTCCTCCACAGATCTTCTACTTCGGCCTCTTGCTCATAGTAGACCTGACATCAGGACTCAAAGCAGGACTCAGTGCAAGGCAGCTGTAATTGCATGTAACGTTGCGTGACTAATGCCAAGGTTAGATCAGGTTTCTTAGGACCTTGTCCAGTTGAGATCTGTGACCTCCAAGAATGGATATTCCACACCCTCTCCAAGCAACTTCTTCCAATGCTTCAGCAGTATCACAGAGAAGAATAAATGTTTTCTTCATGTACAGTTGCAGTTTTCCATGTTGTGCTATTTTCTCCTCATGCACCTTTCAGAAGAGAAGGCTAGAACGCACTTTGCAGTAGTGAAATCTGTAATTAGGTCTTCTCTTCTTCAGGCACACAGACACATGCAGACACGCAGAGACACACATACACACAGAGTGCGCTGATTCTCTCAGGTCTGTCAGTATCTGTGTGCAGGGTGAGGTATTTAAAACTAAGCCCAGTATTCCACATGCAGCCTCACAAGTGTGGTCACTTCCATAAGTTTGTAGGCCACACAGTTGTTAATATAGCCCAGCATATGTTTCATCTTCATACTGCAAAGTTACACTCCACACTCGTGTTTAAGTATAGCGAACATCCCTCATGCCCAGTTAGTTGTTATCAGACACAATTTTCAATAAACACTGAGCAGATTCTCTCTCAAAGGATGACTTTTTTTTTTTTTCCTCAAACCAAATCATATGAACAAACTGAAACACTAACCAAAGTTCCTAATCTCTTCAAGGTGGCTTGGCCTATGTGCTTACAAAGTGGTGTAGAGTGTTGAAGATGTTCTCTTTGCTGCTCTTCTCATGTCTTTTCTCCCCTTTTATAATCTGTATCCTATGAATATGGCGTTTTATTCATCCGAGCCTGACATGCCTTGAGTTTAGTCTTGTGCTCCCTCATAATTTTACACTGCTTTGGGGGTCAGGTTTATGAGTGAATTTGCAGACATTTAACTCCCTTCACCTGAGTGGTTGTAATTCCTGGCTTAGGAGCCTCAGATGACCACTTCTGTTGAGACATTTTGCCAGCAAGCTTGTTAGTGAACAATTAGAGTCCTCCTGACTGGTTATTGCTGTCTTTGAAAATGCACTTCATGAATCTTCTGCGTGTCTGTCGAGCACTGAGCTTGCTCTCAAGGCAAGCTTCACCTGCTGTCAATGCTATTAACCTGCAGGAGAGCTCTCTATGTATCATGTTTTCCATTTCTGCAAGGCAGAACCCCTCACTACATGCACAGATCACGTATTTTTAAGTAGACCTGTTTCTAGGTCTACAGACAGGGCCTTGATCTCATTTCAGTCACATGGTGAGACAGGTGAGAACAAAACATAGTGTTTTTGAGCTTGAGCCTTAACGTTCTTACCATTCTACACATTTACTTGTATTACATGGCCCAGCATATTTAAATTATGTTCAAGCTTCTTTATAAAGTTTTTCCCTTTTGTTTAAGATTCTTCTCATTTAAATGATACTGCCTGACTCATCATCTCTAATTGTCGTACATTCCGACTTTACAACTGTGCTTCCAGCTGTGTTTCCACCGAGATAATTATGTTCTGAAACTGCATATATGGCATTTCCCAGGAACTGGCTGTGTCCAAACATTAAAGCTAATAACTCAGTGTTACTGTCTTCCAAACAGAGCAGAAGCACTCTCACATTGATATTGGCATTAGCACACATTATAAATTATTACTATTTTTACTTTGAAATGCTAATCTAGGATCTGGGTACATGGTAATTCAAGATTTGTATGGATAGAGCAAAATGATAGAGAAAACAAGTTTATTCAGTTATAATTTGTGTTAGTAAGTAGGATATATGAGTTCCTGACATAGGACCCGTATAGTACTTTTAATGAGGCCTATCAGCCCCATGCGCTTCATCATACAGATGGCTAAGGAATCAAGAAGGGAAATCCTTTGGAAAACTTAGGGAAAGTGAGACTTGCCTCTGCTTCTGAGACTTACAAAATTGCAATAATCAGAGTTGTGATACAACTGATATACAATTAATAATTGCAACCCGGTGTTGTAAATAAATTGCTTCTTTCTGCTCCATAGAATAAGAGAATGGTTTGGATTCGAAAGAATCTTGAAGATCCTCTAGTTCCTGATGTGGGCAGGGACACCTTCCACCAGACCAGATTGCTCAAAGCGCCGTCCAAACTGGCCTTGAACACATGAATCTTTAACTGTTAGTACCACCTACTACGCCACTGGCCTTTGGGCTTCCATGACATCCGTGCCTTCATTCAGGAGCTGTTGAATTAAAAATATGGCAAAAATGAATTTCATCCTTTCAACTTCCTGCAGCTAGGAATTTGCTAAAGAAACTCCATGTCTTGTGACTAAGCGTGGATGAAAAATAATCGACACCCTTCCTTCTCTGAATAGAGTACTGACATTCCTAAAATTGAAATTTAATTACAACATGGAAGAAAAATTCTCTTAAAATATATTCTAACAAAATACCCACATGAAAACTGTTTCTGATGTATCTGCGTTTTCTTCATCAGCCACAAGATGGGAGTATTGACCTTTAAGGCTGTGTTTCATTTTTTTTTGTTTTTTCTCTTTTTCTCTTGTGCTGAGCCAGGCAAAGACTTTGAGAAAATGTTTTCTTCCTGAACAAGTTGTCTGCAATGAATTGAACTGGAGATTATTTCTGGAATGTTTAGGAAACGTTGGTTGGCCTTGCTCCCAATATGAATCCAAGGGGGCAAATGTCATGTGTACATTAGAAGAATTTCTTGTGACTCAGCATCGCATTTCTCTGAAACAAGTTTCAGAGTGGTTCTTTTTCAGTTCTGTACTGACCTGACACCTTTTCAGATAATGCTTTCCCTTTAGCACTCTCACTAGGCTGTAAGGATAAGTGGAGTAACAGATCAAAACACTTCAATGCTGCATTAACAGGTCACCACGTGTAAGTCTGATGGAACACAGCTTACTTGATAAAATGACCAATTCTGAGTAATTTTGGGAATGAGAACTCATGTTAAGAAAACAGTAAGATATAGAAAATTCCATAGTTAAATTTTACTTCATGGGTAAATTGGAGGAGTAGTTGTTTTACCTGTATGCTTATATCTGAAAGGTGTGAGCATGCAGTGATGTCCTATTTGTCATGTGGCACACTGTTCCTCTGAAGACACTAAAAGAAAATACACCAATCCCAAACTATTGATTCTAAAATTTCTGAGCATTGAGGAATTTCAGATATGAACCCTCTTGCCCGTATTCAATGCATAACTTTTGGGAAACTTTTATCTCAACATAAGCTGTGAGACCCGTACACCTCTTACATCTGAAACACAGCATCACTCACACTGTCTTTTTTTTTTGTTAGTTCAGGTGTTTTTTCTTGTCACAGTGATCCTCCTCTTCTCCTTCAGTTAAAGAGAGATGTATTTTACTAAGGAGTGTGTAGGAGGTACTTGCACATGTTGGTACATGTTAATGGAGTTTGCATATGTATACAGATGTTCGTGAACAGCTTTGAAAAATTGTGAAGAGTAAGCAGGCATGTGCTTATTTAAAATCACCTGGTGCAAAGAAGAGAGGGAGTGATGGAGCCATTATATGCTGTGTGCAGATAGTAAAACAAGACTATTCAGACAAAATATCATTTCCAGTTTGGCTCATTAGATGAATGTTATAAACAAGAATTGATTAATGCTTTTGAAAGGTAGCCTCTGAATACATTTTCCAAAGAATGTGACTCCTGTTCAAATACTGGAAAGAAAAAGCAGATTTTTTTCAAAAGCCCAGTACTCGGCATTGAAAAATTTTAATTCAGACTATGCTGTATGCTGGTTGGTTGTTTGGTTTTTTTTTTAATGTAGCATGCTAAAGTATCATGCTGTTTTATTGCTTTTCATTAAAAACTCTTAAAACTGATGCTGGATTTAAACAAGTTTATTCCTAGTGAGAAAGAAGAACCCCTTATTTGGTATAGATCATACTAGTAAAAAGTATATTTAGCAATTTCATTTTACATTGGTAACCCCCATCTTTTCAGGGTTTGTCAACTGTACATATCTGTAAATTATTAGATAACGTTGGGCTGCATTTCATCAAGCCGAAAACTTGAATCTTCTTGTTCTCAACTTGAATCCTCTTGTTCTCTTCTTTTTCTGTGTTCTCAGCGCACAGAAAGCTTTTGGACTTCTGTTCCTTTCGTGCCTGCAGTAAGGAACAGAAAGGCTGAACTGACTTGTGGCAAGCAGTAGCAAAACTGCCGCAGATGTATTCATGCTCTCCCCATATGCCTGGGCCTCCTATTAAACCTGAAACCTTGTCTTCCCTTGCTATGATCCTGGTAGGAACTTGATATTATGGTCTCTCTGAGGATAAAAGGGGCTAGTCATAAACATATACAAATAGCTGAGGAAATATGCCTTAGACATAGTGTTACATTTAAAGAAATAAAAAGAAGTCTCATTAAGAGAAGAGGAAAGGAAGTGCAGCATTTCCATGGCAAATAGCATGCTGTTGCTTTGGCAGAAATGAACTTAGAAGAAAATGCTTTCTGCCTCTGTTCTCTAGTTGTCTGATTTTACCATAAGTGTGGCTGTACTATGAAAAATAGCTGATTCCTTTTTGTACCGTCTTTACTCCTTCTGGGTACTTGGAATCAGACCTGCTTGCCTTCAGGTCAGTAAATTCATTTCTGCTAACAGAGTAACTGTATAGTGACATGAGAATCTTTCCCTTAATGTCCATTCAAAACACAGTTTACTGACTTTCAGTCAATTTATCCTTTCCAGCCTCCCACACAGCTTTAAGATCATTTTTGGAAGTAGAGCGCAGAGACAGTAGGTTTTGCAAAGGAGTACTCAGTGCCTCCTGAATGTGACGCTACAGCTCTTCTTTAAGGTGCCCTTTCAGGCCTTCCCAAGGCCTTTCGAAGCTACTTGGTGCACATTTGTGGAGGAGAAGAGGGATTAATTCCCAAGGTAGAAGGTTGACTTAGCTCAAGGAGTACAGAACATTTAAAACTAATTGTTTGCTGGATTACTTCCTTATCCAGGAACTCCTGGGAAAAAAAAAAAAGAAGAAAGAAAGAAAGAAAGAAAGAAAGAAAGAAAGAAAGAAAGAAAGAAAGAAAGAAAGAAAGAAAGAAAGAAAGAAAGAAAGAAAGAAAGAAAGAAAGAAAGAAAGAAAGAAAGAAAGAAAGAAAGAAAGAAAGAAAGAAAGAAAGAAAGAAAGAAAGAAAGAAAGAAAGAAAGAAAGAAAGAAAGAAAGAAAGAAAGAAAGAAAGAAAGAAAGAAAGAAAGAAAGAAAGAAAGAAAGAAAGAAAGAAAGAAAGAAAGAAAGAAAGAAAGAAAGAAAGAAAGAAAGAAAGAAAGAAAGAAAGAAAGAAAGAAAGAAAGAAAGAAAGAAAGAAAGAAAGAAAGAAAGAAAGAAAGAAAGAAAGAAAGAAAGAAAGAAAGAAAGAAAGAAAGAAAGAAAGAAAGAAAGAAAGAAAGAAAGAAAGAAAGAAAGAAAGAAAGAAAAGCTGTTTATCTTTCCTCTCCCACTATATTTTACTGTGGATTTGAAGATTCTAGATGTTAAGCCTCCTGGTAGGGAGGCAGTGAAAGACTTTGATTAAAGGGCAACTCATTTGATGTAGATGTAGAAAGAATGAATCAGACAATATATTGGAGGTGACGCTTTATTTAAAAGTACTACCTGAGTGAAGGAACCATCTTACCTTACTAGCCCATGTTACTTCTGTAACAGCTTCAAGTAGGTTTCTGCATACAGTAAAATTTAAGGTAATTATGAAAATCATACTTCTATATGCCCACAGGCCTGAAAGACTGAATTCAAGTGTATTTCCACCCTCTATGGTAAGATGGGAGCAAAAAGGAAAATCACAAGCTATGTGAGAAAAGAGTCACAAGTTTCTAGGAAATGCCATGTCTCGACTAATAAAAAGCTGTGAAAGGCTTAATCTCATTCATCTGGGGTTTTATTAAGGTGTTCGTCATTGCCTTACGCAGGAGACTTTCCACTCAGCACTTGCCTCAGAGCTCATGAAGACAATTCAGTCATGTATTAGATGACTTCCATCTTTTTGTTGCTCTCTCTTATTTACAAGTCTGTTAACTTCAAGTGCACTGGCAGTTCCAAGGAAGACAATGGTCCTTGTCATTTGTGCTTGTAGACTTAGTGTCTAAAAGGGCTTTCTGTCTATATTCCTGAGATGTTACCTAAATATAAGATACCATGTTACTGCAAGGACAGCATTGATATGGTAGAAGACTCTCTACTTGCAGTTAAATTTGCCTGTTTTTGTGTAGTCGTCTTAACATGGCAAACTTTTTTTAAATAATGTTTGTCCGTGACATATTCTTTTCAATATGGTGACAAGGTATGTTAACATAGCAGCATCACAGAAGTGTGAAAGAGGGAGGTATAACAGCATGAAAAGCTCTAGAGGCATTTTAGTTTTTCCTGTGCAAGAGTGATTAAATAGTGGCTGTCAAGGGCTACTACTGGGCCAGCCACTAAGCAAATGACAAACTCTAATCCCTTTCTCTCTCGAAATGGGAAGGGAAAGAGAATAAGGCGGAGAGACATATGGATGGGAAAAGAAGACTAAACCAGCTTTAATAAAACAATAATAGTACTAATAAGTAAAAAATGAAAATAATGCAATATATATACAAATATATACAAACTCAGTATTATCCAACCCTACCCTGATAGCAATCCACACTGATGCTGCAGAGCAGGCGGTACCAGGGAAGCTCAGGTGACAGAGGGGAACCAGACACAGAAGATGGATTCAGGAACTCAGGATAAGGATCGAAGGCAGAAGACTGGACAGAGTTCTGCTTAGACGCAGGCCATTGAAGAAGAGGGCTTAACACCCATGGTCACTCAGCTTTATATTGAATATAATGTATATGGAACAGAATACTTTGTTGGTCATGTTTGGGTCACCTGTTCTGTCTGTGCCTCCCAGGAGTCGCAAAATTTTAGCTCCTCATGACCTTTCAACTTTTCAGCACCCCAATGTGTTACACAAGGTATAGCAGTGACCTTACTACAGGAGCAAGTATAAGCAAGAACCTTTCTGAATACAAATCCTTGGTAATAACTATAAACATGAGACATTATTCTTCTAGTAGCAGATGCTGTCTGCAAAAATACGCTGTTAGCTTCAGAAAGTGCAGCCTCTTAGAAGAGACTGAGCTGAAAAGTAAAATCACTGAACAGAATTGGTTCTGTTTAGCTTAAACCAGAACTGGGGCAAAAAAAAGAATTTTCTTTGAAGATCTAACAGAAACTGCTAATTGCTGGTAAAATTTGTAACTCACAGAAAGCTTTAGGCAAAAACCAGTATTTCTCATCCTTGTGCAAGTTCAGGAAGGATTTTGGAACAAAGCTATAACACAAACTTTGTAGAGGTGGAACAAGCATTTTGGTCTTAGTATCTCCTTTATAATGCTGTTTTGTTTTTGTTCTGTCCTCAGGTTGCAATTTGAGTGTAGCTGCACTGCCTAAGACTGACTGTATATATATAGATATCACACATATCATGTGCAGCACTGCCTGTTGTCTCTGGACTTTTCCTGGAACAGTCAAGGCAGAGCAGAGAGTTTTGGGGCTGGAGTGGAACTGGAATTCAATTACGTGCCTGCTGTAGACCCATCCTCATCATAAAAACTGTCCTGATAATTTTAGCTTTAATCATCCCTATCTGAACTCTCTTTGATGTTAAAGATGGGTTACTCTCATCCCCCTTTCTTGTCATACTGTGGGCAAGCATCACTAAATCAGTAGCAAGATGCAGAGCTTTCAGGAAACCTAGTCATGAAGCAAAGATTTTTCTCTAGCCCTTGAAAGTACATGAGATTGATCTGTTTGCTGCACAATCCCCAAGCCCCAGGCTAGGGATAAAATTTCTTAGAAGAGAGGCAAACTAAATCAATTCTCTTCTGTTGCTGGGGTAAAGTTGGTCAATATCTGATATTTTAAAGCACCTCCATCAACAATTTATGAGATTTATTCAGTTTATGCGAAAGAGCACTCCATAATCATCGCTACACAGTGATGGCCCAACAGGGTGTTGCTAACTGGATATCATTTAATAAAAGTTTTTCAAGTGCTCAGCATGCTTTCATCAGAGGGTGATTTTTGTTTTTATCCTTGTTTTGTATGAACATTAGGAGGTAATCAAGAAGTTATAAAAGTTGATGATTTATGAAGCTTTTGAAGTGGTGGGTGAAATTGTAGGCTAGATATAATGCTCATATTGATCACACTGTTGGTAAAAGCATGATAAGAGTGTTGACTAAAAGTACTATTAAAATAAATTTTATGACAGGCTGTTAAATAGAGATTTAGTATTATTTTCATGACTTGATTTTGGCTAATAGTGGTCTTGGTAAACACTGAGCTGTATATTTTTTACAAGAGCATAAACCTCACAAATCTTGCCAAAACTAGTGGATAGTCCTGGTGTGTTTTCAGAGTTGGCAATGTTGTTACGTAGTTGCCAAATCTTTCCTGCTCAGGTCTTCAATTTCTCAGTCTGCTAGCAGAATTCTTGTCTCTTACATTAATATACTGAAATTCTTGTTACATGCTCAGTCTGCTCCCTTGATATTCAGTCTTCTCTTGCTTTGTTGATAGTTTTTTATATTCTACTTTTTCTTCCTTTCGATTTTGTCATATCTTGAGACTGCTTTGATTATTACCTTTCTTTTTCTGGTTTTGAAAGTACAAAGGAAAACAGTTGTGATTTATCTTCTTTGCATAGGTGATACGATACTTGTTAGTTCCTATCACACATTATCTACCATTTACAAAGAATTCTGAGAACTTTTTTTAAAGTTCCGTGAGTATCTCTAATTCAATCCTTCTTTTTAGCTTTTTCTTTCCCACTAATGTCTAGCTACTTTCTTTGTGAAAAGAATCTCGGAATTTATATTTCTCTTTCTGGCAAATCACCACAAAAAAAAAAAAAACAGAAGAAAATTTTGGCTAGGTTTTGGGAGTTCATTTTGATACATTTTACATACATCTCTTTTATCTTTACATCTACATTATCTCTGTATCTCCTTCCTCTGCTTTATTTGCATTCTGTTTCAGTGCATCCAGTTGAAGAGCTGGTATCTTTGTACGAATGCCGTTTCAATGTTACTTGTTAATTAGATAAGTAATTCCTAAGTTTGGAAAACAATCTGGTCCAGCCTTCAGGAGCGTGCAGTTTCCATTTCAGTCTTTTTCGTGCTCAGACTTTTGTTTCTTTTTTTTTTTCCTCATATTTGGTACTGATGACAATTGTTTTGCACAAAAAGTAATGACTCATATACTTTTGGAAAGTATATGAAAACGCCACCGGACTCAAACCCATGACATTGGCTTATTTAGTTTATCACAAATCTGAAGTGTAATCTAGTCATGATGCGAGAATGTCAAATGCTGTTATGAAGAAACTGCAAAATCCATTTTATAATAATATAGAACCGTGTGTTCAAAGTAAATAAAGGTACATCATGAAAAACTCTGATCAAGATCCTCATGTGAGAACACAGCTGCCCTGGTGTGTTTTTGTGAGCGATCATCTGAGGCTGCACAGTACAGATCTCTGCAGGATGTGCTGTGTTCCTTTTGAAGAATTACTCCTCTTCAATCTAATCCACACAAGATACTTATGTACATAGATATTGCCACCTTTCCTGTTTCACATATAAATAAATAGAGTAAAAATCACCAGAATAACATTCTCAGTATCATAAAACCAATCTGAAAAGTACTCAGTCATTTAAAGTTAAAATGAATATTTTGTTATTCGTCTGCAATCTTCTTCTGGCAAAGAATAAAACTTTAGTTTTGTTTCTCTTCAGAAGCATTTCAGAAACAGAGATTCATTGATGTTAGTTATTGTATTCAAGTGCATTACAACAGCTAAACAAATGTGATGTAGTACAGATGCTGCAAGTTTTTTTCAAGTTCATTTAGAAAATATTGAAAACAGTAGAAGTTTTCTTATGGCCAAAGATACCAAGATACCTATGAGAAAATCTTAGCAAACCTAGAAATGCTGTCAAACATGGATGCAGTTTTTATTTCTTGAAAATATAGTGAGTTACCTCTGGAGTATCTCTGAAGCTGGAAAATTCGAGGACATATCGGAAAGACTTCTGAAACTAACAGGTGTTGGTATGTCTCTGTTTTGATTCCAAAACCCACAGGAAACCAGATGGGAAGGACTCTCTGTGAGCCTGATACATATACAGAAATTACACTGACTATTGAAATGAAACTGAATTTGTGACTAAAGAGTAAGAATAAAATTTATGGCTGTTGCTGTTACACTTTAAGTAATACACTCCAGACATTATTCTTGTGATTAGAAAAAGTTACATATTCAATAATTGATGCTCTTTTAAAATGCTTGACTGAGCTCTCTTTGCAAAAATTTTTATATGTAATGTAAACTAATTCCTCCTTTGATAATGAAGAAATAATAATGAAGAGGAATTTAACTTGTAAAGGGTGTAGATGTTGTGGAGTTTGTTGGGCAACGGCATGAGAGCAAGAGAGTTGTGATTTTTTTTAAAAAAAGAATATTTCAATCCTTTGGATTTCTATGAGGTATATAGTGAAATACTATCAACATAGAGGAAAAATTGTTGTAGACATCAGACATTAGAAAAAAACCGTGAAAAAGAATACAAAAGATTGAGGAAAGATTGGCCTAAGGATTACCATTCATAATTTTCACGTATGTGAACTTTAAATGACTGGCTGTATTTATGGACATTATACAAGTATGCAATTATCTGGAAATCTTTCTAAATAATATTGGGGTTCTCATGTCTTCATTCATGAAGACATAAATGACAACAACACTGATAAGCCTCAATTTTGGGAAAAAAAAAACAAAATAGGAGAGAAAATTACATCATTGTTAGATTATATTTTATTATTATAACAATCAACTGAACCTTCTTCTATACATCAACTAAACCTTCCCTGCTAAATCATTGGTTTGGCTTGAATCTTTACAGGTAGAATACCTTGCCTTGTTGACGAGTTACAGTATGTTTTCCTCCTAAAGCTCCTTGTTTTCACCTGAAAAGAAGTGAGAAAAATATTTTGTGTTGTGCTAGAAAATTGTAAAAAACTTTTCAGTGTTTATGCACTGGACACTGATCTTTTTTTAGCATGGATTCCCACATGATACAAATCAGAACAGCTCTGTTGAAGTCAGTCGAGCAAATCAATCAATATTGGCTAAGGGTTTTGTCCCCAGTCAGTGTTTTGATGAGAAGCCAGAAAAGGGACACTTTTCACTGTCACGTACTGAAAAACATCAAGTGTTTTACTGGGTCAGGCTAAAGACTGCCCTTTGGAAAAAAAAAAAATCACTGCCTCTTGGCTAAGCAAAAGAATCGTGCAGTTTTGAGTACAAACAATAGAGCCTTTGAACTTAAGATGTGCAGGCATGAAACTGTTTATTTGCAGTGAAAAATGACCCAATTCTCTAGGAACATGACCCAATTTAATCTGCTAGAAAAAAAATTGGAAAGCTATTTGACCTACATTTTTTAAAGCAAAAGGTGTGTGGCAGAGAACTGTACGTAGAGTTCATGAGGCTCCATCATTTACAGGTCACTTGCTCCATGAATCAAACAGGATTTTGTTTCTTTTATTAGGCTGTGATTAGCAACATTACCTGAAGAACTTCCACAGAGCTCTGATCGGTCATGTCACTCTTTTGCAGCTTTCTTAAGCCTGCAAGTGCACTGTAAACAGCAGTATCACTTAAGTATACTTGGAGTCTCAGGATGAGTTAAGATAATATTTGGTGATAATAAAGTACCTTCTTCAGACAGATGTGCAGAGGCAGGAAGAGCTGATCACTGAATTGTCAGATCTGAGGTAATTTGGTTAAAGGATTAATTTCATTGTGGTTGTTCCAAGAGCTCATCCTACAATACCACTACTTTCAGAAATGGGCACAAAAATTGGAATTTGATTAGTTTAGAGGCTCAGTATAGTGGAAATCTTGTATGTTTCTTTCGTCTGAAGAAATTCATACTCCCTTGTCAATGCAGAAGACTTTCCAGGGAACAGACCTGCTTTGACTTTGACCTATTTCTTGTTCTCTATATATCCATCAACGTACTGAATCATCAGAGACAGTCAAAACTGACTCACTGCAGAAATATTTATTCACAGCATTTCAATGCCCTTTCCATGCACTCTTCTCAATGTGAATACCAATCCTGCAATTTTAGACAAGTCTGTAAGTGTCATGTGGTATTCAAATCATGCTGGCGTTTTTATTAGAAGCCTGTTCTTCTTCTCAAGGAAATCAAATGATGGGTAGAGAATGCTTGATGGACATTTCTTCTTTCTGCCTCCAAAATTGCAAATGCAAAATTATTTATACCTGCTTTCTGGTCTTTTGCTTGCAGAATAATGAAGGGACTACTAATTTGGAATAAAGAACAATATGAGCACATTGTCATTCAAGTTTTGGGTAAAAGTGACTGAGATAGCAATAGCTATGGCCTTCAGTCGTACTGAGATCAGTAAAATTGGTTGAGGTGTGAGACACTCTTCATCATGGCAATTTCAACATTTACTCCATACTAATTTACTCTTGTACCGGTATAGACAATGAGACAAACAAGATAATGGATATTTTATGCATTTGTTAATTTATTATTTTGTAGGTACTTTGTATTGCCTGTCTTTGATATTTTGTACCGCCTCTGTATAGACAGCAAAAAGTCCCTTGTATGCTTGGGAAACAACTGAAAGGTGCTAAAAAGTAAAAAAAAAGACTGGAGAATATCCTCAAAGGATTTTGTGGTTGGAGATAGGTTGACATTAAAGCATTTTATTAGGTTCCACTAATGATGCCTTACTCAGTGATTTACCTTACTACAGGTAGTTCTTGTGGTGTCATAAAACTTCAGTTTTAACAACTTGATTCAGTGGGTATTACTGCTAGGATTTTCACTGCTGTGATGGAATACAAAATCATAACATCTTTAGTGGAATATATGTAATAAAATACAGCAGCATGCTGAAGAACAACAGATTTTCACTCTGCAAAAATCTTGATTGTCTCTAGTTTCTTTAACAGAGGTTCGTTCAGTCACTGAACATGACTTCACATAAAAGTACAAATGCAGTTATGTGGTGAGTATAGGGCCTGAACTGGCCTTTCCAGTTAACTCTACTCAGATCTATTTATATTGCAGAATCTCTGATCTGTTGAGTAATATGGGAATAAGTATCCGTATCTTTAAATACTAGTAGGATTGGCAGAAGGAAATAGCAGTTATTTCAAGCAGAAATGGAAGACACAGCAAGATTTTCCCAGCCCAGGTGTGCATATGTCTTAAATAAAAAGGACTCATGAATATCATTATATCAAATTCACTCCTTCCATTTTCAAAGATTTTCAGATAAAAAATACATTTCAGTATCTGTCCAATCTGTCCAACTGAAATGTTTGCTCATTCTGATGTGATAATTATCTAGCAGCGTCAATTTTGACAGTGATTCTCAACAGACAAAAGGTTTATCACAGAATTTTTCAGTATCTGTAGTGAATCCAAGTTAGTAATTTTCAGATCCAGAGTTTCATTCCCCTAAACTAACCAGATCTAACCAGATCTCTCCAATTAGTGTTTGGAATTATTTGCTTGTTTTCTTCACAATACTGATCTTCAAGTTTTCCACTTTCTTATTTGCCCTTGTACTAAGAGTGATGCTAAGCACTACTTGTATGTCAAAATGACAGATTTACAGCCTTGATTACCCATAGCTTTCTTAGTCATCAACAGTTTGGTTATGAATATGAACCTTTCACAACAGACTCGTCTTATATTATAGACAGCATGTGGCTTACCTTGGCCTTTTTAAACTAATGCAGGAATTTAACATTAGAAATCAAAGTAATTAAGTAAAGATAAGAGCACTGCCAGTTGTTGAACAATTGGAAATAAATAACTGAAATTAGTGCAGTATTAGATTGTTTGGACTAATAAAGTTTTTGTTTTTAAAAGGAGTACTTTAAAAGTATTAATTTAACCAATTTACCAAAAGCAAGTGTTTAGAATTTCCTCCGACAAACACTGTAGAAAAAGGCACCCTTGAGCTTTTAGAGGAGTTTCATATCAAGGAAGGATTGTCAGAAGCATTCAGCTGACAAAAGCCCCCATATTCAGTCACCTGCAGGTCCAGCCTACTTCTGTCTTCCTGCCAGCAGTTCTACTCTGAGGGTGCTGCTACTGTGGTACAAGTACCAGAAATTATGAACGATGAAAATTTTTTATGAGCATTTTTAGTATCAGGTATAATGGCACAGCTATTCATATCCTTGATTATTAAGTTTACTTTAAATTGGAGTTATTTCTCCAGTTAATAGATTTATTTTCCTACTCACACAAGTCTGGTATTTACATTTCAAAAAATCAGAATTCTGACAGTTCTTTTAGGTATGGTTACTTAAAAATTATTATTTAAAAAATATCTGCTATTTTCTTTGGAGAGTAACTATGATCTACAGCCTTAGTCAATAAAATGTAGTTTTTCTTATATTTTTATTTAAAAATATTCCTTGTGTTTATTAGCAGCTGAATTCTCATCTAAATCCTGCTCTGCAGAATTTACTTAAATGTAATTTCTGCAAGTGAAGCATAGAGGGTTGTTTTTGCTTAAGAGAAAAAAATGATTTATGCACACACTAAGTGCTTTTGGAATAGAGTTTGCAGATTTAATCTTACAATGCTGCACAATTTGTTACAGAGCTGTGATTCAGCCCTTGGCTTGGGAGTAAGGAATGGAGCAAGAATTCTGTATGGAAAAAGGAGACCCTTCTTCTCCCATATATATCAAAGATATAAAATAAATTAATATTTATTTTGTTTTCTAAATCACCTTCTAGACTCTAATAAACTTTTTTAGTAGAAATAACTGCATGAATGCTTAATAGCATTTATTTTCCATTGTTGCTTTAGTGTCTAAATCCTGACCAAATCCTGTTTCCAGGAGAGGAGAAGTAACACTGCTTAACATGGAAGTGTAGTACGTTTCCAGTTTGCCATTGGGAAAGAGAAGTGACGTAAAATTTGCAGTATTCTTATGGCCTGCATCTTGCTGAATTTGTTTCAGGCACTTTTCCCTTTGTTCTGCAGAATGAAGCCATTACCTTTCATTCTTCTACTTGAAATAGTCACCTGTCTTATAGTGGTTAATTCAGTCATGCAGATTTTGTTCTGCTTGTTGCTGGAGTTACAGCCTCCCTGAGCATTTAATCATCCACATCTGTTCCTCACAATTCCTTCTTTTCCATACAGAGGTTTACTCTCTCTTACATGGGGTGTGTATTCAGAGCAGTGCACCCTCCATTCTGCAGTAAAGAGGTCTGTCCATCATACATCCCATATGAGTCTTCATGATCAATTATGATGGAACTTTTCACCCCAAATTCATCGAAACACAGAATCATAGAGTAGTTTGAGTTGGAAGGGATGTTCAAGATCATCTAGTTCCAAACTCCCTCCGTCATGGGCAGGGACATCTCCTGGTAGACCAGTTAGCTCAAAACACCATCCAGCCTGGCCTTGAACGCTTCCAGGGAGGGGGCTTCGTCCACAGCTTCTCTGGGCAACTTGTTCTAGTGTCTCACCACTCTCATAGTAAAGAATTTCTTCCTAATGTCTAATCTAACTCTGTCCTGCTCTAGTAACCCCTCATCCTACTGCTACATGCCCTCATAAAAAGTCCCTTCCCAGCTTTCCTGTAGCCCCCTCAGGTACTGGAAGACCATTATAAGGTCTCCCTGGAGCCTTCTCTCTTCCAGGATGAAGAGCCCAAACTCTCTCAGCCTGTCCTTGCAGGGGAGGTACTCCAGCCCTTTGAATATCTTTGTGGCCATCCTCTGGACTTGCTCCAACAAGTCCACATCGTTCCTGTGTTGAGCTCTCTCGAGCTGGACAGAGTACTGCAGGTGGGGTCTCAGAAAAACAGAGTAGAGGGACAGGATCACCTCTGTTGCTCTGCTGGCCACGCTTGTTTTCATGCAGCCCAGGATACAATTGGTTTTCTGGGCTGCCAGCACACATTGCCAGCTCCTGCTGAGCATCTCAGTAACTAGTGCCCCCAAGTCTTTCTCTGCAGGGCTGCTCTTGATTCCCGTTCATTTTCCTGAAGTACTCCCTCTAACATCTGACTGTCTTTATTCCAGACCTTTATCCCAAGCTTTTCCTCTCCATATTTTTTTTTTTTTCCCCAGTCCTAGTTCTAGAGCAGATCACGGAAAATCAGCGATTCCGACCACTGTTTACTAGGGAGGAAATGGAATCTTTTCCTCAGTTTCTATCTGGGAGGAGAGGTGCTATTGGCCCAGAAAATTTCCTTCGTCATTTGATGACCCTACCAGCACGTTATGTGCTTTGCAGATCTCCCTCTTAGAGAGAAAACTCATTTTATTTCAACTGTCATCATCCTTTCCTGTCAGCCTCACTATCATCCTACAGCTCTTTTCTGCTTTCTGGCAGCTCTCCCAGAATGATGGGCTGAAAGCAGAAAGAAACCACATTGATTTTGTGGTTTCCAGAAAAGACCAAAGCTCCTTATTACATATTTCATGCAGCTGTGCTTTCTTGGCTACCTTTCTCACTTCCCCAGCTAAATCCCAGTGTTTGTTCTCCATTGGCACATATGGCTTTCTAAGATGATCAGGTCAATGACTCATTGTACACACTTGTTAGAGGGGATCGTTTTGGAGGTGCTTTGCAGTGAAGTGGTCTAGTTCAGCTTGGGTGTATCGGAACATAGAATTACTTCTCCTGCCATTGGAAAGAACAGATGCTTCTGTTTTATGTCATCTTGAATATTAGCAGGCAGCTCTTCATCCTAAAATACACTAATTTATCAATATCCAAACTGTATACATTGCTATTAAATTATCTTTAAACATGTTCAGTTTTAGTAAACCTGTACTTTTTTCTGGGTTCTGTCAAGGAGATTATGGAATTAAGGATTTCACCTGTGTGACTGTATATGTGTGTCAGTATACATATATATTTTCATACATATGCCTATACAGAGAGACTACTGATGCTTTCATGTATCATTTTTCAAAATATAAAAGTAATTATGACTCACCACCAGTCTGCAATATAAATTTGAAAAAGACCTTAAGCCACTATGAGAAAATGTGTCAGTTACATACACACACAAACAATACATTTTTTAGAGAGGTAGTCTAAGTTTTGCTTATATGGTATAATCCAAGGGATAAAAAAAGAGAGTCTGTCAAATCTGTCCATTTCAATTGTAGTAATTTCACACTTCTTAATAGATCTTGGGAAAAAATTAGATATTTTACTATCATTAACATCCAAAGCTAAATGTTTAGCTTCAGAACTCTTTTGGAGGAAAAAATTAAAGTGATTGGATACAAGCTCATGTTTAGAATAGGAAAAGTCCATATATTATTGAAAGTTGATGAAATGTAGTTTTAGGCTCATAAATATGGTTTTCTGTGGTAATCTCTTCTTTTATCATAGTCACACTGTTTGCACAAAGGAAAGGTGTGGTTAGAACACTTTACTCTGTGTTTGGAGATGCATAGACAACAACAGGAATATGTTAAAAGAGCCTGTAGCCCTCTGTATTCTCAGAGCTGGCTCCTGGTGCAGCTCTGCAGATTCTGTAGCAGTGAAGTGCTTTCTCAATGGTAATTATAAACATGTACTTTAGATATTAGAAGTCAGATTTCACCAGTTTGTGCATTGAGGAATTGTTAGCGTGACTTAGTGTCACAGGCTTTTATACAAAGAATGAAATGTCTCTCCCTGTCCAGATGGCTGCCTTCATGTCATCCCTACCTTCCAGTCCCTTTTGTGTGGAGGTGTCAGTCCAATTACATTTCCTGACACCTGATAGCTCTGTTTAGCTGTGGTTTCTGGATCATAGATTTTTCAGTGGAATCAGCAAAAATGGTAGAAAAGTGTATGCAGCAATTTCAACTGTATACAAACTTCACATTAACTTGCAAGGAGAACACTTTTGTTCTGAATAGTACTGCATTATGAGATACAAGAAAGTAAAGAATAATAAAACCAGACTTTTTAACAGAGAACATGTGGCATAGGTTTCTTCTGTACCACAGAGAATTGGCTTTCCCCCACAGAGCAGCAGTGGTTTGAGCAGATTAGGGTATTTTAAGAAAGCTCCAGGCAGGAAAAAATAGGGACTGCAGCACTGCAACTCTGATGTTTGTGCAATTTGAACAACTTGCTGGGTTCATATCTTTTTTTTTTAATCCTGGAGGTTAAGACATGCTGAGTGAATTAATCAAGGGCTTTGCATGGCTAATCGCCAATCCTGAATTTGTCTTGCAAGAATGGTAGAAGGATGCAGCTGGGTTGAAGATATGTTTAATTTGGCTGTCTACTTCCCTCCCTGTTTCATTGGCTAGTCTAGTAGTTCATTTCAAATCTTTTTTGTAGCCTCTTTTATGGGCATGAATCTCACTGTATCACTGCCATCTTTGCATTTTTATAAACGCTGAGCAAACTTTTAGAAGCAGATGATAGATCACCTGAATTCTCCTGGCAAGTTGCCTTAGGAACTCAGACTGTAAGCTGAGAATCCCTGCTTCAAAGAGCAGCCCCGTTTCTAACACAAAGTACGTCCAGAGTCCCTGAAATTTTCCATCACCTACAAATATAACTGTTTCTCTGCTATCCTATCTACAGACCTGCTTACAGCCTGGTCACCCACAGGGGAGCTTATCCACATCTACCAATTTTTATGATGGAGAAGTATATGTGCCAGGACTATATGTCAGTCTGCCAAGTCTCTTTTTAATTTTCCTCATGTTTGGATAAAGTTCAGTTGCAGACTGCCTTGGCACTTTTGACAAATAGCTATGTATCAGCAGAACAAAAGGAAGATGTTAAACTAATAGTGCAGTAGATTAAATCCTACCTCTTTCCTCAGGTTACCTTGCATAGTTTCTATAGTGGCCACCCAAGAAGCAGGAAAATAAATCAAAATAAAAACCATGTGCACTCCCTTTTTCTACCTGCATTTTCTTCTGGCATTAGTAATTTAGGTCATATAGTCAGGATACTTCTGAGATCTCTTTACCTGAGCAGACTGATCAAAAGATACTTTAATGCAACTGCGTACATATTTTGAAAAAAAAGGCACACTGTGAATACACTGTTCTGTTTTTCATACAGCTAAAATAAAAAGCAGTAAGTGCAAGAAGAGCCATATGTGTATTTCCTTGACACTTCAAACATCTGAAAACATACAGAACATGAGCACTTAAGAAATAGGAATGAAACTGACTCTCAAGTGAAAGGGACATTAATCAGTTGGGGTTTACTTTCCAGACGAAATAACACATAGCAAAAAATAAGTACTAAGATAAGACCTCCCTCCTTGTTCTTTAGAAAGAGTTGATTATGTTCAAAGTTGCGCAGTATTTCTGGTCTGATCCACCTCAAACTGACAATCTGGTCTTTTAATGTTTTATTCATGTTTTAGCATTGCAATAAAGACTAAACTGTACCACAACTAAAGATTGGACTGACATAGATTTAGAACAAGGAAAGAAATTTGGAGCACACTGCTTCCTCCATCATAATGCTGAATATATATATATAAAAAACCCCTGTTTTCAGGTTTGGTGTTATTGATCTAACTAACAATACTGTACCATACACCTATTGTCTAAACTAACCAGTATATGGAAAATATATTTTCATAAATTTGAAAAAGCAGGCTTTTAGAATTCATTGATAAAAATGAAAGAATGCACTGTTTCTTGTTAATTTACTTAATATCTTAAAGTAGCAGATTACATCTTAAACTAGTGTGTATATATATGGTTATTATCACGAAAAGCCTGTTATTTTATCTGTAATACTGAGAACATTCCACTATTTCCATATAAGCCATGAGATTCAGTTCATAAGTATTTTAGAAAAAAGTCAAGAAAGCTTGAACACTACTGAAGTGAATAATCAAGCTTCCTTTACATAACCATTTTTTTTTCGTGCATTCTGTGAACTTAAGATCCTGATCACACTTTCCCTGATTCAATTTGCAGATACAAGGACTGAAGTTTACTTTTCTTCGTCACCACAAGCCTGTGCCATAATCACACCAGCTGATTCTGGCCAGTACAAACTATGAAAATTTAGGATCTAATTTCCATTTGCCAGAATAATCTTCCATATGTTCAGTCTTGACACCTTCTAAAAAGACTTAAAAGCAATATAGCATATTGGACGTACTTGATAATGCCTTTGGGGAACTTATCTCTACTGAAGGGAAAATGACCAGTACAAGTACAGTGAAAGAGAAAGAGGAGGAACAGAAACAACACTTCCCCTGAAACTGTAAAATTAACTCTCCCATTGCTTAGGCTGTCCCAGGAGTACCTAAGGCACATGTATCCACCACTAAGCATCAAAAAAACATTTACAAGTCATCTAATCTGTAATATCCTGTAATGCTCTTCACCAATTTAAAGTAAATTATTATATTTAAACTTGGCATATACCTTCTGCACTATTCACATTTCAGAGTACTATTGTGGGCCTGTGCTCTGAAATCCCTTACTGACTGTTCTTTATTCTGTAATCATGTAAAGCTGTCACTGATTTTAGTGGGACAGCGAAAGGGCTGAGATATCTCTTACTGACTTCCACTTTGTGTTCTGTGCCAAAATAAAACTTCAGGATTTGGTTTATTAAAACTCTTTTACTAATGTACAGGAATGTGTTAGGAGCTCAGAGCAGAATTACTGTGTGAAATTATAAGGCTTATGTTATACAGGAGGTCAGACTAAATTATTATAATAGTGCCTTCTGGGTCTTAAAATCTACACATAATTGGTGTCTCCGTCCTAACATAAACTGTACTTCATCTAGTCATCATCGTATTTCCAGTAGAAGCTAGCACCTGAGATTTCAGTGGAAAGTAAATCCCCTTTCACCCTTCTAATGTAACTAGATAATTATATGAGGGAAGAAAAATCTCTTTCCAACTCTGGGAGGCTATCATACTATAAATGCAAGCAAGATACTTGTTTCCTTTCTGCTGTAATGGTTTTAACCCATTAAAAATGTATCATTATTGTACTTCATAAGTTATTAACACATGCAGCTGCATCCAGTAACCATTTAGTTGATACGAGTGGGCATTCATGAACCAAAACTTAATTGGGAGCTTCATGCTGAAGGGAAAACTATTAGCAGTGGCATAGCCAAGAAAAGTTAATCCACAATTCATCCAACCCTTCCACAAATTCATATTCAAATTCACAGCAGTATAGAAATAGTAGCCCGGATCTGAAGAAACTCCCTGGTGTATTATAGGGTCAGGAAAGCCTACACCAGGTAAGAATACATAGCTTTTCTGCAAACACGTGCATGCTCAAGGACTTTTTTAATTTTCACTCTATTTTTTTTTTTATCCAGTGTTGGAATGATACCGTTTCACACCCTCAAGATGAAGTACAAAAGAGCCACATGCATAAAAATGCAAAGATGACTGGGAAATTTTGAGCTCTGACGTAGGCCATGCAGCAGATAGCAGACACATTAGCATTCTCTTGAGTGCGGCTGACCCGGATCTTATGCTTCCCATACTACACAAGCACAGAGCAAATTAAATGCATGTGTGCCATCTGTCATTGAATGGACTAAATTCTTTTATTGACTGGACTACATTTGCACAGACAGGCAAAAAACTGCAGACCTGTGTGATATCATCAGAAAAGGACTTGGAAATGAATCCCAGAGGGAAAAGTGTGTTCCACTGATATCAATTACCATGTAATTACACCATTTCAGAATGGTTCTATTATTATTATTATTTTATATAATTTCATTATCATTAATTCACAAAATAATAAGGATAGAAGTAATGCTAACTGTAATTACTCTACAATTAATATTCAGATATTCTGACATTATGATAACTTAGCTTCACGATAATACAGCTATTATTTCTGAGTAGGTATTTCAAGTAACTGCAAAGGAAGGCAATCACAGACTCAATTTTGTGGCTGAATTTATTTCCTCATCAATAACTGATGCTTTTCTCTGAAAATGAACACTAATATGCTATATTTGTGCCCAAGAAACACAACATTTTGCTGAAATGTCATCATTATTATTTCTTGTTACATTTGCTTTTTTTTTGTAAATATACATTAATTTATTCTGTAGCAAGCAATGTCTGCAAACGTGTACACAACATGAAACATAAGAAATAAAGAAGTCAGAATTATGTCCCAGTCTCTGTTACTTCTTAAGAAGAGAATGAAATGTGAAGATGAGATATTTGTGAAACTGTACCCTCCTCCTGGATTTAACTCAGAAGTGTATAAAAACCAGGTGTAGTAACTGTTTCGAACTATAAATAATAAGTTTAATTCCCTGTAGTTCTCACACTCTAATTCCTCAGCATTTAGTGTATATGTAATGTGAAATGTTACTTGCTTAAAAGGAATATAAACTACCCTATGTCACACAGCCAAACCTTCCCTAAGCAGAATGAACACCTAAAATTTAACCTTTAAAAACAGAAGCAGGTTTAAGATTTAGATATCTCTAATATCTAAAAAAGCTGATGCTTTCAGGGAAAGACATTTATGAACCAAATAATTTCCCAAGTTGTTCTCACTCCTATAATTTGTGCAGAGTTAGCTACTAAAAGGAAACACCAGTCTGCTGAGACAATGAAACTGAGGCCAGCCTGTGTGAATATTGTAAATGCCTCAGGGTGTTTCCTACAATTCCCTACAATTACGCCCCTGCTGACACATTGTCCATCTTCCAGTGATTCTTCTCACTCTGAAACGAAACAGTCAAAACTGTGATGATCCAAAGGAGAATTGGGTTTCTTGAAAGATGAGAAAGATATCTTTGTTTTTCTTACTTTTTCAGATGTCCCTTTCGAGAATGGGAAAATAGCCATCCTCTATGTTCCTGAATTGTCCACGTGTCTGCAGTTTGGTCTGAAAACTCAGGGTAGCAGATGGCTGGGGACCTTAACCTGCATGACAGGAGTTTTATGAAAGGCCGGTCTGGGCCAGAACCCCAAAGGATCTGGGCCAGTCCACCAAAGGATGAATGTAATCACATTACAAAGAATGACAGTATTGGAAAACAAAGAAGATACAATCTGCAAAATATAGGTATGTTCCATTGGAAATGTAACAAAAAGACTGAAGATATTCATAAACTGGGAGTTCAAGAAAAAGGGAAATTGAGGCAGGATTTGAAGGCAGGAGCCTTCAGAGATTAAAAAGGCCATGAGTTACCAAAAGGTGTCACTTAATTTTAAGGGGATTTTATCCTTCATGATGATTCAGTAAAGAAATCTTTAAAAAGTGGGGAGAAAAGGAAAGCAAAAGATGCACAAGGTTTTAAAATTTTTTTTTTTCATAATTTCCTCAAAAGTAGTTTCCTCTTAGTTTAATCACACTTTGAAATCTAAAACTTTGCTAGTAATGTAACATCCATATTCAAGATACGATTCACCTTTTGTTGGAAAAAAAGGTGAATTTTAAAGCATGTAGCATATTGTAAAATATCCTAATTTGTTTGATGTATTATGACTGTATCATCCCTGATTCAATCAGGTCAGTGGTGACTCCTGCATTTTCTTCAGATTTACTGCAACAGGGATCCTCTTTCTGTCATATCTGATATGCAGAGTAGCAACCCTCTACCGTTTCAGAGACAGACGGAAATGCTAATTTTCTAGGGAGGAAATCTTTGTCTGCAGTTTTATTAGTAATATGACTCCAAATTATCTTACAGGTGTTTTTCACTGGTGAGGTTAGACTCCATCTCAATCTGATAAGGCATTCTAATAAAGGGAAATTAGGCCAGTACTTTCAGAAAGAATAAAGTGCCATATGTCTTGACTCTTCATAGTGATCATTAAATCCCAGGAGCATATGTACACAGTGTATTCAATTCTGAGAAAACAAAGAAGGTCTTCATAAAGCAGTTACAGTTCTATAACAAAAGGGCTAATTAGGATCAAGATATTAGCTTCTCTGGTTAATGTAAGAAAAGAAAGAACATGTCTGTAAGCAGAGAACTCTGCAAACTTTCTCATTCTTGATAGTTTATTTTTATGTGTTAGCACAACTAAATATGATCTGAGTTGATGTATTCTGAAATAAAATTTGGAGAAAAAAAGGAATTATACTTCCAAGCTTGTTAGAAATATTGCCTTTTTTTAAAAAAACCCCAAAAATAATTGTGTATTAAAACCTCCGAAGTCTCAAAGACCTTATTTATAATTGATATGATGTAACCAGTTCAGAGATCGTAAGTCATCCATTATTACTTATAATCAAAATCTGAAGAATGAAATATTCCAAGTGTATCTTATACTTTCATATATAGGAAACTATAAACCACAAAGGCATTGACACTGTAGTTAGTGTGAAATTTTCCACCCGTTTTTAATGACGTATAGATTTGCGATCAGATACTGCTGCCCCTTAGTGGCCTATCTATGAAACAGAGATTCACCATTCTCAAATGATTCTCCCTTACCACCGCCAGCATTCAACCAGTATGTTTTAAATAGCATTTCTATACACGATTCAGTTTAATTTTAAAAGAATGATTAGAACTCTGTTATTTGAAATGAAGTTTGATTTTGGTCTTTATCCTGAGTACTAAAAATAGCATTACATTTCAACCTAGTAACAATATATAAAGGAGTAGACAGAACATGGAAAGATATTATTAGGAAAATTCTATTTCATTCAGTCCTCCAAAGCAGGACAAAATGGCACATTGTGGAAATTTTTCTTAATAAATGTAAAAACCCTACAAACACTTGCAATATTTGTTTTGTGATGTGATTTTGAGGTTTTTTTGTTTGTTTGTTTTATTTTTTCAGATTGTAGTGAAACACAAACCGCAAAATGTGCAATAGATATAACTTAAGAGAAAAGTGAAGCTGCAAATGTCAGTTACTTTATCTGTCAACAGCTGTAAAATTTACTAATACAAGCATTAAAAAAAAATGTGCTATGGAAAATACATGGTGAACTGTGCTTAAATTCAAAGCAAATTACTCAGGAGAATAACAAAATACTGTAGTTTTCTGAAAGAAAACTGTTCTGTTCTATTTTGAAGACCTGTTTTCCTTCTTGGAAGATAAAACGTACATTTAAAAGAAGTATGACATGATATTTATTTTTGATTTATATTATTATGAAAACATTATTCAGAGAATTGTATTTTCTCACACCTAATTAGCTCTAGAGACAAATTAAAGCTTCAGTTTATAGATTCTGGGAAAGTGCAGCATATATGAGAGTCAGTATGATCCAATGTCATTATTACTTCTTTTTAGATCATTACTTACTTCTAGTTAAGGTGCAAATTTTTAATACTTTATGGTTAGAGTCAGACATGACACGGGCCGATTTTCAGAGGTTTCATATTCTCATCACCTTTGAAAAATCAAACAGTTTACTGAGGTCTTTGGCATTGAAGCACCTAATTTTAAATCTGAAGAAGTATTTACGCTCATCATGAGCCCTTGGAAGGGAATTTACATATAAATATCAGTAAAAAAAAAATTTTAAAAAAATCAACTGAGAACTTCGATTTTGTCTAAGGAGCCAGACTTTGGTTCATTTCCAGGACTGTATTTTTTGGACTTCAGGAACTGGAGTGGCTTAAAGACAAACTGGCATTTCATGCGCTCAATTAGATGTGCTTTTGTGGAAAAAATGTATTCTAGTACTGCAGGAAACCTGCAGATTCTTGAGAAAAACTCTATAAAACCTGCAACTCTCTTAAACTTCACAAGCTTCCAGCCTGTGGAGAACTATGTAATTATTATTTCTTTCTAAATAAAGACTTTTTTCACACTGTCTAAACCAAACTGTCCTGTAAAGTACAGCTTATTCATGCAGTGGAGATGAATATAGTATGTAACCTCGCCGAAAAGCTAAAAAGATGTAGCAGGAGATGTGTTGCTTTAAACAGCTGTCACACTGTATGGGTGAAAATTTTATCATTACTGACAGGTTCACTAAATTCCAAAAGTTGCTCAGAGTAGCACCAAGGCCATCACACTGAACTCAGCATGTTGCTTTCTGTTCAACCCCTGTGGCATATTATTGGATGAACTTTCTCTGACTGTGAGCAATTTTTGCACTTTGCAACATACTGATGTGAGCCCCGGCTTCTGTCATTGATTTGAACTTAATATGCATGTTGCATCTTTATTGTATTGCCATGATTCATTTAAAAGCAAATGCTTTTGAGCATGGATGGCTGGCTTTCACGATAGGGTGGGCAGCCAGAAAATGAAAACACTTCAGTGCTGGGTTTTTTTGGTGTATGTCTGGAAGGGAAAATGGCTAAAAACATTAGTCTCTCTGCTATTCAGAGTTTTGACTGCTTTAGCTAGGGGGGCTGGATTCATGATCCATTTACTGTTTCCTGTCCAGCATCTAGTTGGTGCATTATGTTCCATGTCTCTTTCCATTAGCTGAGCCCTATATGATGTCAATTGAGAAAAGCAGTAGCTGTACATTATAAAATCCTTGCAATGATATGACAATGGCAGTGTTATAGTGGCCTTTTACTTGGTTCCAATGTACATTTTACCATTATATTTCATGCCTTCAGCTCAGCTGCAGTGATAGAAAAAGGTTTAGCTATAGCCTAGCGAAAGTTTTAAAATTTTCCCTGAAACATTACGTAAGGGAGCACTTGATAGATGGAAAACACTGATATTCCTTTCAGTTTACCAAATGTAGGACAGTAATCTCAGTAACAGGCCGGACAATGTCATAGTGTCAGAATATGTTTTTCTTTAACCCTTATATCACAGAGAAAGCGTTTCCAGTGATGGTAAATTCAATGAAAGCAAATGAAACCAAAGTCTTTTGAGAGTCATGATTACACTTAGATTTGGAAAGGAGTTAGTGTAATGTGATTTGGAAGACTGGAGGTGTAGGAAAGCAGTCTCTCTTTTTGCCAGAACTGGGTTCTCATTCAGAGTTGGACTGTACTTAGATTGAATATTTACCAAAAGCAGAATCATGGCAGCTGTGCAATTTATGACATCTTATTTAATGTCCAGATTTATGTTAAAGACGTGTGTGATGTGGATTGTTATACTAAGAAAGCAATTATTTGTTGATGTAACAGATATTTTTAATAATTAGAGCAAAAGATTTACACAAATCCAAAAGAGCAGAGAGAATAATTGGGACCAAATATTCAAGCCTACCAGTAGCCTAAGCCAGACATGTGCCCCATGTCTGTGCAGAACCGTATGAGTAAAATGTGACTATACGCAGGGCTGACAGGCAGCTATGGCTTTGAAAAGTGTCATGAGATACTACAAATACAAGTGTTTTTTCTACTAACTGAATCCACAGCACTCCGTGTGATTTATTAGGGACGGAGTATAGCAATGTCTGGTTAGAGTTAAAAAATGTTTCCATTCTGAAAGGCCAATTTCAATTCACTGTAGTTTTTGTCAGTGCTTTATCATGCAAGCTGATAGTTTTTAGGTTCATGTGCAGATGGTAAAAATTTTGCTTCAGAGAACACAGCCAGAATGTGTTTCGTACTATGTGAAAAGAAACCAAATATTTGTTAGAAAAATGCATGATGGTAGAAATTGCATGACTAGGAGAAGGAAAGCTCTGGAAGCTGGTGTCTGAAGAAGAAGGGAAAAAGTAGATGGCTTACTGGACTGCATTCTCTTTGCTGTATGTAAACACATACTAACCTGAGCATGTATGTATTTTTATAATATGTTGTTATAAGGAAATTTTTCACACCCTTCCCAACAAAGCTTGCTTAATTTATTACATCGTTAGTGACAGACTTTCCTATGGAGTTCATCCCCCAAAATCAGTCAAAAGGTCTTTTTTATTTGAAAAAGAAATTGAATTTGTGATTCTGTGATTCTGTGATTCTGTGTGATTCTGTGTAATTTCTATTTCCTCCAAACAGAATAGATGCATGCAATTGTTTGTTTAGTTTTTTGTTTTGTTTTGTTTTCCTGAAGGTTGCTTTATTGATAACTCGTTACAGATTTACATGATTATCAGAGCACAAAACCTTTTCTCCAGTCTTCTCAGTTCATGGGTTGGAATTTTTTATTTTTTTCCACATTTTGCTCTGCCCTATGCATTCACAGTCCCTGATTTTTTTAAACAAATAAGACTGTCTTTTTTGTATCTGC
This sequence comes from Apaloderma vittatum, assembly GCF_000703405.1. NCBI lineage: Eukaryota > Metazoa > Chordata > Aves > Trogoniformes > Trogonidae > Apaloderma > Apaloderma vittatum. The sequence continues at coordinate 40,432 of NW_009712198.1, forward strand.
GCTGCAGATCATGAGAATCACAGAAGAAGCTGAAATTATTCTGTACCATCATAGAGATTACTTGCCTTTAAGACTATCGAAAGAAATCAGAGGAGAATTATATTTGTGCCAGGCTCTCTAGCAATTATCTTATGGTACTACTAGTACCAGAAGCAGGCTATTACAGAAGGCAAATTCCGAATGTCAGAAAAGATCCTGAGGGTCCTCTAGGAAGATTTAAAATACAGACAAGAAATTAACAAGTCAGAGTACAGTGAAGCCTTCAAGATCCTGAGAACTGTGAAACTGCGATTACTATAGGATCCCAAAGAATTTTTAAATCCCAAAGAGAATATTTATTTTGCAGAACATATTCCCATCATATTATTTAAAGAGGTTATGCGTTTCTTCCTTACAGCTTTTCTATGTCTTTAGTAAGAAAGCATTCTTAACTGTATAGTATTTTGTAAAAGTAGTGGACAAATAAAGATTTAAGAACAGTTGGCTGCCTTGTTGCCATGGTAACCAAGAGTAATCGACACTGATTGCTGAATACAGTAAAATAGAAACAGAATGTACCATTTAAAAAGGGTATATCTAGAATATTTAAAAGTAAATAGTCAAGAAAATAAAAACAACACAATGTATTTTAGACTGAGTTCCCTGCTCAATAGAGTTCTATGCACAAAGCATATTTTATAGACAGCGGGGTGATAAAAAAATACCTCTATCTTTTTGAAGTGGGTTTAAATAATGCATCTGTTCAATTCTGTAGCTGAAAGTGTAAGAGATACTGTGTGTGTGTGTGTGTGCGTGCGCGTGTGTGTGCGTGTGCGTGTGTGTGTGCATGTGTGTGTGTAGACATGATATCTGTTGTAGGGAGTAGACAGAATATCTCTGGCAGACCACAGAATATCTCTGATATTTGTTAAAAAACATTGGTTTTGCTCTTTTAATACTTTTTTCTTTTTTACAAGGCTTGGACAGAAACTGTTTTTTATATGCTTCATCCATGTGTGTTTAGCCTTAGGTTTTATGCATAATGAATCTAGTTAGGGCTGATCCTGCTTTAAGACTGGGCGATGGACAGGCGTGATGAACTTACACCTCATTTTTCTATGAATTTCTGCCATTAGAAAAGGTTTTGTAAGAGGCAATTATCCCCTAAGCCAGAATGTAGAAAACAGTGAGATTGGTTTCGTATCTGGTTGGTGCTGAAGCTGGATTTCTATAGCACCATAGATTTTTATTAACTGTTAATATCCTTGCAACACTTATAGGCTACACAGAAATAATATTAGATCCAATGACTTTCACTAGGGAAATTGAGGTAGATTTTCTGAGTACATGTGGCTGCATTTAGACAAGGAATGCAATAATTTAAAAAACTACTCATCTTCCCATAACATGATTTTTTTAAATATTGCTGGTTTCTGAGCACTTTTGAAAGTCTTCTTTCTTACTGAGGCACCTCAGATTGGGCAATAGCATTAGCAGGTACAGAAGCTAAGGGCTCAGGTTCTATTGAATCAAAAGCATAATTTATATTCATGTTGAACCATTAAAAAATGTAGTCTTGGCAAAATAGTTGAAATTATGACCAATGCAGCTTTCTAGAGAGAAAAAAAGATTGGTGAAAAACAGCCATTCAAAGCCCAAAATCAACCCGGATGCAACTCATTGTTAGTAAAAAGGAATGACTGCACCAAAGCCAGGGACTTTCACCTAAGATCTCAGTGAAACAATTAAGAATTGAAATTATGAATAACTGTATCAGTGCATAAGAAATAACTATCATTACGGCACCTCTGTGGTACTAATCTGGACTTACGTGAGCAATATCTTCATTTGAGTTGAACTGGGGCTCTCTACACCAGGAATCATTCAGGCTGGAAAAGACCTTTAGGGTTACTGAGTCCAACTGTCAACATAGCAGTGCCAGGTCCACTACTAAACCATGTCCCTAAGCTCCACATCTACACATCTTTTAAATACCTACAGGTATGTTGACTCAACCACTTCCCTGGGAAGCCTGTTTCAGTGCTTTTAGCAATTTTTTTTTACCCTAATTTAAAATCTAAACCTCCCTCTTTGCTCTCATTGTGTCTCTTCTTACTTGGGAGAAGACACCAGCCTCCACCTCGTTATAACCTCCTGTCAAGTACTTGTAGAGAGCGATAAGGTCTCCTCTCAGCCTTTTCTCCAGGCTAAACAATCCCAGTTTCCTTGGCCGCTTAGCATAAGGCTTGTCCTCCAGATTCTTCACCAGCTTTGTTGCCCTTCTTTGGACACGCTCCAGCACCTCAATGTCTTTCTTGGAGGGAGGTGCTCAGAACTGAACACAGGGTTCAAAGTGTGGTCTCACCAGAGCCAAGCACAGGGACACAATCACTTCCCTAGTGCTACTGGTTGCACTATTTCTGATACAAGTCAGGATGTTGTTGGCCTTCTTGTCCACCTGAGGACTCTGCTGGCTCGTGTTCAGCCAGCTGTCCACCCCCACCCCCAAGACCTTTTCTGCCTGGCAGCTTTCTAGCCACTCCTCCCCAAGCCTGTAGGACTGAGTGGGGTTGGCGTGACTCAAGGTCAGGACCAAACACTTCGCCATATTGAACCTCATATAACTGGCCTTGGCCTATCAATCCAGCCTGCACATATCCGTTTGTAAAGCCTTCCCACCCCCAAGCAGGTCAACACTCCCACCCAACTTGGTGTCATTTGTAAATTTACTGAGGGTGCACTTGATCCCGACATCCAGATCACCAATAAAGATATTAAACAGAGTTGGCTTCAATCCTGAACCCTGGGGAACACCCAGACACCAACTGGGTTGAACTCCACCACTCTTCAGACCAGGCCATCCACGCAATTTTTCCATCTAGTGAATGGTATGCTAATCTAAGCCATGAACAGCCAGTTTCTCCAGGAGAATGCTGTTGGAAATGGTGTCGAAGTTAGACAACAGTAGTCCAGGTAGGTAACATGCACAGCCTTTCCATCATCCACTTAGTACGTCACCTTGTCATAGGAAGAGATGAGGTCAGTCAGGCAGGATCTGATGACTGGGCTTGATCACCTGGTTGTCCTATATGTGCTGCATGATGGCATTCAAGATGATCTGCTCCATAATGCTCCCTGACACTGAGGTCAGGCTGACAGGACTGTACTTCCCTTAATCTTCCTTCTGGCCCTTTTTGTAAATGGATGTCGTGTTTGGTAACATTTGGTCCATTGAGACCAACCTGGTTAGCCAAGACTGCTGGTAAATGATTGAAGGTGGCTTGGTGAGAACTTCCATCAGCTCCCTCAGTACCCTTGGGTGGATCTCATCCATCCCTGTAGACTTACGTGCATCTGAGTGGAGCAGCAGGTTACTAACCATTTCCCCTTGGATTATGGCAGATTCATTCTGCACCTTTTCCCTGCCTTCCAGCTCAGAGAACTGTGTACCTCAAGAACAGCTGGTCTTACTACTAAAGACTTATGCAAAGGAGGTGTTAAGTACCTCAGCCTTTTCCCCATCCTTTGTCACTGTGTTTCCTCAATATTGCATCCAATAAGGATGAAGATTCTCCTTAGGACTCATTCTGTCGTTCATGTGTTAATAGAAACTTTTTTATTATCTTTGACATCAGTAGCCAGATTAAGTTCTAGCTGGGCTTTGGCCCTTCTAATTTTCTCCCTGCACAACCTCACAACATCCTTGTAGTCCTCCTGAGTGGCCTGCCCTTTCTTCCAAAGAACATAAACTCTTCGTTTTTCCCTGAGTTCCAATCAAATCTCTCTGTTCAGCCAGTTTGGTGTTCTCTGACAGCTCATCTTGCAGCAAATGGGGACAGCCTCCTCCTGCGCCTTTAATATTTCCTTCTTGAAGAATGTCCAGCCTTCCTGGGCTTCTTTGCCCTTCAGTGCTGCCACCCAATGGACTCTGTCAACCAGGCTTCTAAACAGGCCAAAGTTTGCCCTCCAGAATTCCAACGTAGTGGTTCTGCTGACCCTTGTTCTTACTTTTCCAGGAATCAAAAACTCTGTCCTTTCGTGAGTGCTGTTCCCAAGACAGCTCCAACCATCATAATACTCGCAAGTTCTTCTCTATTCATAAAGATCAAGCCCAGCAGGGGAGCTTCCCTTATTGTCTCACTCACCATCTGTGTAAGGAATTTCTCCTCCAAACCAGGAACCTCCTGGACTGTTTCTCCTCTGCTGTCTTGTATTTCCAGCAGATACCTGGTAAGTCAAAGTTGCCCATGACAGCAATCTTGAGACTTCTCCTAGGTGCTTATAGTATATATTGCCTGCTTCTTCATCCTGGCTGGGTGGTCTATAACAGACTCCTGCCATGACATCAGCCTTATTAGCCTTTCTCCTCATTCTTACCACCATTATTAAGCTCTAGATAATCAAAACACTCTAATGTCCAGGATTATTCCACTGCCTCTCCTTACCTATCCATTCTGAAGAATTTACAGCTATCCATTGCAGCACTCCGGTTGTGTAAGTCATCTTACCATGTTTTCAGGTAGGTAACTATGTCATACTTTTCCCACTGCACAGTGGCTTCCATATGCTGCAAATGCTGTGTACATTGTTGTAGATGCACTTCATTTGGATTATTGATATCATCACCTTTGTGAAGGAAGAAGACCTAATTCCTGTGAGACCATTCCCAGATGCTTCTATGGTTTCTAAAACACCAATAATCCTTGTGTCTTTGCTTCCACGTGGATCTCCGTGTGGATCTGCTGAGATGACAGACCGAAGGACCTCGCTAGCTCTGTCAAAACATTGGTGTGCTGCCCCTAGTCTTACCTCTAGGTTTTACCACTGTCCCCTTTCAAATCTAGTTTAAAGCTCTTTCAACAAACATGACCTGTCTTTTTGTCTTTATGGAAGCAGTCTGATGCAGGGCACAAGCCGATCAAACCCTGGCAATGCCTCCAAGCTGGATGATCCATAGCTCCACTTGCAGGGCGAGGCCCCTGGGATGGTGGGGCAATCCCAGGGGAGACGTGCCTGCTACAATGGGCAGGTACTTTTCGTCATTGCCTCTGTCCCTTGTGTCACCGTGCTCTGCCAGGCGGAGAGAGTACAGGGAACCCTCTGTACCATGTGTCCTGTCTGCCTGTCTGGTCTGTCTCAGGGAAGGCAGGTTGTTGGTTTCTGACTCCCTTTCAGACTCCCTGATATTCCTGAGGACCCTCACCTCCTCCCGGAGATCTCTCAGGGAGCAGAGGAGTTCCTCCCCCAGGCACCTCCTGCAGGGCTGCTCACGCTGTCAGCCTGAAAGCAGGGCAGGCGCCGCAGCCCGATGCAGAGGTGGCAGAGTGTTTCCTCCAGGGCACCGATTGAGCAGCAGCGTCAGCTGTGGCAGGTGTAGAGCTTAGCAAGGACATAACCTTCTGGCAGCTGGATCCTGTTGCTTCCTGGTCAATCTGGCAGAACTTCATCATCTTTCCTGCACACCCTCCCACGTGAACTCCCCTGCACACTGCCATGTCATGCCCTGGCTGACACGCCACGTTCTGTTTGCCCACCCTGGTCACAGCTGACCTGGTTCCTCATGCTCCATAAGGGCTTCCTTTATACACGGGAAGAGGCTTGGCCAGGGTTGCTCCTGGTGCCTCTTGGCCACTCTTGTGTGAGCTACGGGCTCTTGGTGGGTATCTCTGCTCCTCCTGGGGTTCCCTTGATTTTGGAAGCTCCAGTGTGCTCCACACCAGAGCACTCTACTGCCGATCCTGCCAGCACTGGATCTGCCTGCCTCATACAATCTTCCCAGAATTTGGGACTCAATGTCTTTTCTTTGTCTCTTTTGCCCTTCTGTAGAACTCTAATAGTTCTCGCAACTCAGATATACTCTACTCACATAATTGTTTTTGCAATAGTATTAAGCAGGAGCCATTACTATGATGTGCATTGACCCCTTTTAGACTGAGATTAAAACGATAGCTTTGAAAGTTGGGGAAAGGGATGGCTGGACTAATTTTGCCTGCAAACCAGACTAGTGAAACAATGGGTTTCAGACCATGGAAAGCACCTCTCGCCTGACTTTTGTGAGTTACTTAGGTAAGTAAATGCTAGTTCCCAAGGTGCTTTCTACCTTACTCTAGGAGATTAGAGAGAGTTCTGTGGGAAAAATGGAAGAAGGGAATGTTCTAGACTTGTTTATTGCAATTGGAGAAACTCCTTCAGTTGCTGGGATTACAAAAAAATTAAGGTGTTAATCCTCTACCTTCTCTATCCCAATTTAACTTTGATGCTTTCTTTGTCAATGTACTACTCCTCCTGTCATGCAGGGCTGGTTGCAGAATGGATTTACTTTATGTGGGCATAAAGTTTATTCCTGATTGTAATAATGTTGCGGTAGCTATTGATATTTCATCACCCTAATGACTGGCAATAAGTTACTTTGAAGAAGTGAAGTGTGGTGAGCTGGCTTGAGGTGCCAGGTGCTAATGCAGAGTGAGGGCTCTGGAGGCTTTGCTGCTCTGGAGTGGGAAGCTGTGTGAGAAACCTTTAGCATTCAGCTGCTAGTGCACCCCACCAATCCCCTCGGGGTATGTCTGCACTTGCAGACATAAGTGATCGCAATCTTTGCTGTGTGTGAAAATGCACATTAGCTGGATTTAAAGGTGAAAAACATCTCCCAGAAATGAGATAAATAAACCTAGCAAGGGTGTTCTGTGTACCTGATCAGGGCTGTTAGTAATAACCATTCTGTGTACCCAATCAGGGATGTTAGTGATAGCTTTTGTGCACAGACAAAGCTGAACTGAATCGCTACTGTGACAGGTGCACAGACAGACTCCTCACTATTAAGAGGGCTACAGGCTTCACAGTTCTACTCTGAAGTTTTGTGTATGTTGTTGTTTGTTTGGTTTGTCGTTTTTTTTTTAAATACACGTACCAGTGTTTTCTCATTACTGTTTTCCTAATACTCCACTGTGGCAAAATTGGATTTGTTTATCATGCTGCCCAATCATATAACTAGAAAATTATATTTTTAGTTTGAAAAAGAAATGCCGTCCCTGATAGTGAGTAAATCTGCAGGGAGCATCCTGTAGCAGTGACTGTTTCACTCCAGATAAAAAAGCATTATCCACAGGTTTAATTTTATTATTGCTTTTAGTTTTCTGCCAAGGATGCCTAATAAGAAAGGTCAGGATATCATCAAAGCATAGACAGATTTTTGCTGAATGACATAAAACTGTCAGAGATGCTGAGCTTTGATGTTCCATTAAGTGATCGATGTAGATTACTGACTTTTGGCTAAATGCTGCTCAACTCTATAAGGTCAATATTTGTTAGTTCATTGGTAGAATAATTAATCAATCAATACAGGATGCTTGAAGTCAGGAAAAAAATATTACCAAGACTGTATATCTGGCATTAGGAACTAAAATTATTTCACAATGTCTTTGGAGTGTTATTAACTCCCTGTGTACAGAATTTATTTGCAACCATCACTTTTCTAGTGGAAGAAAGGAAAAAAAAAATAATCCAAGTGAAGAGCACTTCTTGTAACCTTGAGCTCCTGGAAGGAAAAACCTCTAACAAGCAGAGTGCATCATCATTAGTTCTTTCCTTTCACATCATCACACTCAGCTTGGGAAATAATTACATGCAATTTTTCTATTTTATAGTTGGGCCACATGACACAATGTTCTTTCTTTAGAGCTCCTGCTCCAGTTCTCCCATTTTGTCTTTTATTGTAGTCTATAGCATTGCCAGTAGCTTCTCACAGGTCTCCACTGGAAGCTTTTACAGCACTGCATGTACAGTGCCTTGCACAATGAAGCTCTAAACCATCAACTTCGACTTTTGGGCCACAAGCTACTGCAGTAATATTAATGAATGGAGATAAAGGGCTTACATAGGTACCCTGGATATTTTCCACATATGCTAGCTTTAAACTTCACAGTTTTATTAGAATTTATACTCTAATGCACCTCACATTGCTTTTAACTTACATGCAAAAAGTATGTATAGACTTCTTTTCTAGAATGCTAAGATAAGCACTTCTTCACTCACTGAAAACTGATGTTTTCAGGCTGTGAGAATTGAAAGGAAGACTTCTTTCTCAGAGGATTACAAAAACAGATGTTTGTAGTGGAGGATTTTAAGTTTAAAAGCAAATTCCTTCTTTACATATCTTGTAGTTGTGCACGCACAAATGCCATTTTTTTGGTGGCAAGTTTCTGCAATCCTTAGCATAATAAGATCGTGATCTGAGTATGAGACTACGAAGTACTAAATAGTAAAAGAGTGCTTTTGAAATAATTATGTGTAATTTATGATTGCATTCAATAATGAGATCCAAATGTATTCTTGAAAACTAAGGAAATGCCATGCTGAATATCTGAAGCTGCCCCCTCCATAAAAATACTAGTAATAATACTTTTCTTTGTGCTTCTCTTCTTACTAAATGTAAATACCAAGTTTATCAATATCAAAATTAATTAATAGAAGTTGGAAAGAAAGGAATTACAATACAGATGCTAGCTTTGCTAGGATCAATCACTTTGGTCTTGGAAAAAGTAGACAAAGAACAGCTTCATGATGTTTGCAATGGTGAGAGACACACCTATACTTTGTCAGTGCTTTAGATCTCCATGCCAGCTGACCTAAATAAGGGTATCTCCCTGTCTTTGATTTTTTAAATAGGCCATGCTAAGATTTTACGTAACTCCCTCATCCATGTACTCTAGCAGAAAGATTCTGCAAAGGAGAGACTGAGCACTCCTATGCTGTAGTCCATGCCTCACCATCTGACACTGAGGGCACGTTGTTCAGAGCATTTGGGACTGCACCAAAGAGCACGGGGATGCAATTTTACTCCTTTAGGCCTTGCTTATGTACAACAGTAGAAGAGACTTTTACTTCCATTTTTACAATGGAGAACTGAAGCAGCAAGAGCTTAAACATCTTGCATTTAGACTTGGAGAGGAAACTGTGCCACAGTTTTATTTTGAATCAAGTGAAAATACATTAGCCTCTTGGTTGTTTGCTAGAAGTTTGGTACACTCTTATAGGAAGTTTGATTGAAAGGATTTGACAGTTGTCACTCATTTTCTCACAAAGTTACCTCACAGCTATGGATTTATGAGGTTTGGTACCTATGTAATGTGACAGATATTTTTAAAGAGGTATTTTATTGCAGAAATATTTGTTTGTGATATACTGTGATGGACCCCAGAAAAGACAGGCTCAGAGCTTTTTCTCATTTTATTTGTTTGTATGAAGGTTGCACAAAATCAATCTAAGACCACAGATTACAAGACAAGTCTCTGACATAACCTCAACAAGGTGGAAATTTTATGATTTGTCTGTTAAACGTATTACTTCATGGTTTAATTTTTCTGGATATCTATGTAGAATTAGAAGGATGTACTTCCCTTTTTAAATCTTGTAATAATGTTAGAGATCCTTTTGCTTTGCACTGTCATCAACTCATTCAAGTTGAGATGACTTAAGGTCTCACATGGTCTGAGCTCTGTAGAAGGGCAAAGGAGCACTTTCAGTGATGTTCCCTATGTACTATGTTTCACTGGATTGTACTGAGTTACTGTGCCACAGATTGTTACATCACAACTAACACATCATGACAGAAATAAGTCAATAAGGACATAAAGTACCACAACAGTTAGCTCTAGAAAATGCATACAAACCAGAAAATCAAATGACATCGAGATGATAGATATTGTACCTCAATTACTGTAATTTCCTTTTCACCAATGGTTTTTACACAGTGATTCTAGGATTTTTACTCTGATGAAAGGCCATCATGGTTCAAACTGTGGTTCAAAGCAGGGCTTTAACATCTCTCTGAAGTGAGAAAGCCTGATCTGTTTAAGCAACAATTACTCTGAAAATCCTAAGTCTGAAGAACAAGTTTTTTCCTAATATGAGACTGCAAAAATATTCTCTAAATTAACATATTACTGTTATTATCCTCCCTCTTGCACTCCATCACACCACAAACATCACAGTACTCGGTGCTGTACAGACATGCAGAAAGATAAAGTATCTGATTCACTACAAGTAACTTGAAATTTCAATGAATGTCAGAAAGAAAACTGAAAATCCCAAACAAATTCCAATCAATAAAAAATTAATCCAGGCTCTGATGAAGATGTAAATTGCAGCATAACAATCTCTTTGCTGCCAGGAGGTGATTTATGGAAGAGAACAATGAATTGACTTGTTTACAGTGACCCAGGAGATGAGCTGCCAAGGCTAGACCATGGGTAATGCCATCAGAGAGGTGAATAAATACTACTTTTTCTGCTGCATGGGCTGCATGGTCTACAGCTTCTGATGAAGAATCTTTCCAAGGAATGACAAATAGTCAACATGTACTCAAAAGTCACCTGAAGTAAAGACATGTTAAACCTGGTTGTCTGTAATTTTCTCCTTTCTAACTTTTTTCAAGGAAGGTTATTCAAAAGAGTTATGATATTGGTAAAAGGTTATATAATTTTAAGGATTTTTAACTATTCAAAGTCAAATCCTTCTGAAAATTTTTTTGCAATTGAAATTCTTGACATTAGTCATATTTTCAGCTTGTTTTCCCCCTCTGGCTGGAAGTATTTTAGGAAGAAATTCTTCACAGACACTGGAACAGACTGCCTAGGGACGTGGTTGAGTCGCCATCCCTGGATGTGTTCAAATGTCGCTTAGATGTGGTGTTGGGTGATATGGTTTAGGGGTGAACTTGTAGTATAGGGTTAATGGTTGGAATCGATGATCCCAAGGGTCTTTTCCAACCTGAATTGTTCTATGATTCTATGATTCTATTTACCTCAGAGACAAATGAAATCTTTTGCTTTCCAGGAATAGTGTCGTAAAAGCACTTTTTTGTTTGTTTTGATGGTGGAATAGTAATACAAGTCAAAAAAAAAAATCCTGAAAGGTGATCAATCTTTTCCTATTTATCCACCTTTCTTGTTTTATGTTTGGTTCCTGTATAAGGACACACATAGATGATTTGCCACTATTTAAATGTGAGTTTTGTCTTGACCTATCAGAGTAGCACTCAATGTAAAGCTGCAAAAGCAAAAGCAACAACTCTTAGAAAGGTTTCTTACAAAGAGCATTAGAAAAAAAATACCAGATATTTTATCCTGTAACATGTCCAGATGGCATCTTTAGCGTGATCTGTGATTTATAGCTGGGTGCAGCTTGATACAGAGATGATTAACTGTTTCAAAGCAGGACAGTCAGCAGGTATGCTTCCTAAGCCAATACTTGCCAATACTGAGTCTGGAATAGCAACCAATGTGGGTGCAATTGTTTCCTGGGTTAGAGGAACATAATAGTCCTGTGAAGTTTCCCTTGTGGGGTGCAGCTTGACAGAACGAGACATTTCGAGGTTATATACATGCAAATGTATTCCTCAGTACGCCTGCATGTATTTTCACATCTATTTAATGGGCAGATATAGAAAGAATGATTGTAAGAAACCTGATGGCATACACATTTGCTAATATCCATTATATCCAAATAGGAAATGCTGCAATGGTGGAAGTGATAGGCAACCTCTGTATTATGAATTCTGATAGGAGGCAGTAAACATAAAATTGTTGTTCCTCTTTGGTTGCCTAGGGGCTGTCTTAAGTCCTAGGCTTTTGATCATAGTGACAGTTTTAAGCCCCTTAAGAAAACCAGACCGGAGAATAAAAAAGCTGACAGCTGTGGTTCACCTCTCTCTATCTCTCTTTGCCTTCCTATTATCCTAAACCCCTGGAGATCTCTGAGAGAGATACAACTCATATTGCACACATGATGAAACAGCACTCATCGTGTGTCCCCTGTAAGTGTGCTATATATGTCCTTTTAACTTCTGTCAGGTTATTGAGACTACTAAAAGGCACGACCCTCAAGATATGAACATATGCTACTGAGAGCTAAGGTGGTACAAGTTTGTAGTATATATGGTATCCTTATGTCTGTATGAATTTTGAAGTCTGGTTGCAGTAGTCAGGCAGCAAGCGGTTTATGGTTTAACTAAATTAAACTGGGAAGCCAATTAACCTCTTTCAGGAAAAAAACCTCCACAAAACAAACTCCTTATAGGAAAAGGGAAAGCTTAAAAACAGACAGCATAAATAAAAAATCTAATTGTATGGTATAATAGTTATTACATGTTTAAAAAGTTACATTTATATTTGGGCAGAGAAGGAAAGGAGATAAAATCTGAACATGTCAGGTTAATGCTGAGTCTATTCTAGCTGTAAATGCTGTTGCTGTAATTAGGACATTCATCATGACTCTGGGAAAAAGCACAAAGTGTTTTATTTTTAAAGTGTAGAAATGCATACACTCAGATTTTATGTGCAAACACAAAAGTAGGCTTTTTATAAATGCAGCTGTGTGGCTGTGAATTTTGCAGGTATAGCTGAAAAGATCAATTCAAAACAAGGTTAGTAACAGCCACGGTAAGAGAAGCTATTCAGATCCTTTATGGAAACTCTAATGTCGCCTATATAAATTCTTTATCACAATCAGTTCAGCTGAATAGCTACACGGGGAATTGAGATACAGTAGATGAGCCATTCCATTGATGGCCTTGAAGGATGTTGTAATGATCTATTGTCCGAGGTCATCAATGCTGTGGCTCCTAAACACTCTTCCCTGTATACCACTCTCTAAAGTCATCATAGCTTATGGATGACAATGACTGATTATATATTTGGAACCGTCACTGGCAGAAATTATACTCTAGTTATGGCTGAGAAAGTTTTCAAATTCCTATACTGCAGGTGAAGTGGAAGTAAAAGATAAATAAAAATTGTCTTCTATTATAGCATCTGATAAATCTGCTTCAGTAGAATTCTGATATCGGCTGCTGACAGACAATTCATTGGAGTCTCTACTTAAAGCAAGTTACATTTCTCTTACTGAAGGGAGATTTTCTGTTGACTTGAAGAATTAGCTCAGAACTGGTCAGACCCGTGTTTGTGGTAGGTGAAATGCACTTTTTTACTTGGTAGGCTTTGACTAACATTATCCACTATGTTTCTGTAGACAATAGCAGAGATTCATCCAGTGTTCTCTGAATACTTCTGTGAATAATTGGCAGGATACTGGATTGCCAGTCTAAAAAAAACTAAGACTCTCCTTAAAAAAATGTAAAAATTATTCAGTCTGAAATATATTATACTCTTTTCGATCAAAATAGAAAGAAAATCTCTCTGCTGGATTACTAGTCTAAAAAGACCTGAGACTCTCCTTAAAAAAATAAATAAATTATTTGGCCTGAAATATATACTCTTTTTGGTCAAAATAGAAAAAAAATCTCTATGCATAGTGAGAAATATAGGACTTCATGTGTAGTGTTATGTGCAGTGGATACACTGGATTTTTCTACATGAATCTATGGCAGGGTTTCTTGGGGGTTTCCAGCGCAGATGTGGCAACACATTGCAAGTAGCACAAATCCTCTGATTTTTTAAAGCCCTTCTTTGTTGATGAACTTACATATCTTGGTCAGGATTGCTTCTGTTTCAGTATTTATGCACACATAAAGCAAGAATAGTAAGTTCACATGATCAACAGTGATATAGTGGGCAATAAAAATATGCTTCAAGTCTCCCAAAACAACATTTGAGGGATAGTCTCAATCTGGAGATTGGCGTTCAGGTTTAATTAAGTCTGTTATCTAAGAACTATGAAAAAAGACTGTTGCAAAAAACAAAACTTGGAAGAGATGAAATGGTTAAAAAATTTTAAAGTGGGCAGAAAAATACACTGTTAATGCCACAAAATCCAGAATCAATTAGGAAAATAACAGAATAATTGTTAGGGTTGATCTGGCTCTTGCGTCCTTCTGAGTAATAAGAAATATATTTGTACCGCAAAACCATGTAATGTATCACTGTGATTTTATATTTTACAGCCAAAAGCTTTCTGAGGTTGAAAGCTTAATAAACAGGTAAGTAATGGAGAAGAAATACTTTGACACTGTGTATAATCCAAGTAAGCTTTAGAGTCCTATGTATCTTTGTAACTTACTCTTTAGGAAGTAGGCCCTGTTTTGGAAAGCACTCTCTGAGCTTAATAATACTTCACTGACCCGGGGCTCTAGAGCTGTTGCAATGAATGTGTCAAATTTGTCACCATACGGTTACCTTCTAAAAGATACATAGTAACTTAAAATCCACATTATCAACATTTAAATTACTTTAGTAGTCCCAATAACAGAAATCACACCAAACAACAAGATTCATTCTACTCCCTCACAGCGCAGTAACTGCATTCTCTAACTCAGAAGTGGCTAGACCACAAAGCAGATACAAATTTTAAACTCTTATTAGAATCTGAACTTGGAGCTTGATAGAGCCTGTTCTAGACTTAGGCATTTCATGGAAGTCCAAAAGCTACTACCTAAACGTGGACAATATTGACCTCAAGGTCTGGTTTCAGGGTTGAGACCTGTCATGAAGCATAGAGAATTAGTTTTAGTGAAGTTTATTTTCAGAATTTCAGTTACGGAGAATTTGATAACAATAGGAATTGCCATAGTCTGTTTTTACCAAATAGTATGCTCATTAAAGGACAGCATTGAAACAATTTCTGTGTATTAAAATGGTATAGGACAGTATTTATTAAGACTAAAAAAGGGTCATTTAATTTGCTTGATGTTTTCCTGTCAAAAAATTCAAATCATAGTGAAAATGGTGTCTATGTTTTAATCACGATTAAAAAACAATCCAGGAAAAAAGGTTGGTACAGATTAACCTATGTGTACAGTGATTGTTTGTAGTGTAAATGGACTTTTCTTTGCGCATACAATAATGTTATCTTTAGAAACCTTTCTTGCTTACCAGAAGCTCCTTATTTTAGCAATGTAGCTGCTTCAGACTCTTTTGTCTTGCTTAGTTTCAAACAGTCATTTTTCTAATTCAGTTCTGATGACCTTGATGGGTTTTAAATCTTTTTTCCTATTGTTCTAATATCCCGGTTAGAGTCTCTCGCTGATAATTTTATTGCTGTGTTGGTAGAGGATGATAGTTTTGATAAGCTACTTAGACATCCGTAGTATTTCAAATTAAAATTTTATGCTGATTCTTAGTTTGATTCCTTGTTTATTAGTTTTAATATTCAGTGACATGTCTGTCAGGTCAAACTGAAGGCAGAATAAATAAAGAATAAATCATGAGTAAAGAATAATTACTAATAAAGAATAGTACCACTCTTTATGAATAATATTTTTTTTTTCTGTTAGAAAGATCAACTCTATTTTTTTTCCACTGGTACTTCACTCACTTCATACATTTGCACAAAACCCCTTTTATTAAAATTATCAGAAAAAATATGTGAGTTACCTTTAAAATAAACCCATAGTTATTCAGTTATTAAAGAATGTGTTCAATGTATCCACATAGCCCATGCACTAGAAAAATCTTGGTAAAAATTTTTTGTTTTGGTGAGTTTAGGTGCCTAACCCAACAATGAATTTTTAATTCTGTAAACCAAGTAGTTAACTAAAAATCCATTGATTGTGAGCAATGTGGCAAAGGGAAATCCCTGATAAAACCAAACCCACATTGAATCATGTGCTGAATCTTCACTTGTTCCAAAAGAGGGCAGCAAATATCTGCCTATCTGGTGTTTTTCAGTACTGGTCAGCAGCTGGTCAGTGATGGCAGAACGATGCAGACCTTTCCTATATTCTCGTTTTAGAGTGATTATGATCAGAAAGGATTTTTCAGGGAAGAAATGTTAGCCTGATTGGGTCATCTGTACAAAACACATCTCTTAAAATATTAATAGGAGGAAGAGAATGCATGCTGGACTTTATTCCAGGTGTCATAAAATACAATATAGAAAAGACACAACAAAATAATTTGTGCAGTTCATATGTCCTTTTATGCCCATATTCAATCTTCTCCTTTTACTCTCTCCTATAACAGTGAAAACATTGAATAAAAATAAAGAGCCACACCTCCTGAGCCCAAAGATAAATGCAGGAAACAAACAAAAAAATCTTTGAAATGGGGAATTAGATGTCTTACAATACAGTAGGAGGGTTGTAGAACCAATGTACATCTTCAGATGTTTAGGAATTAAGACTTCTGGAAAGTTAATGCACTAGGTCTCAGATAAAAATCTAAAAAATAGGGGATATATATGTATAATTTATAGAATATTTTACTGTTTGCGTTATTACCCTCCTTAAAGACGTCTTACTAACTCTCATCACTGTGAATACATATTCTTTCATTCACATTTGCACACACTGATGCATGCTTTTGTGAGTTTCCTTCTAACTACAACATTTTACACTTGTTTGCATGGATGCTCGTTATCAGAGCAGCTAGTCTTTACATACAGAAAGATAAGTAGGGAAAAAATCAACTACCACATAAAAGCAAAGAAGTAATTTAAAATATCTCTATTTCTTTTTTAATAGGGAGAATAAAATTGGGATTTTTAACAACTCTAAGTTTGTGTTTGTTTTTTTTCCCCAAGTCCAGACTGGCCCACTTTTTAAACATAGAATCTTGAAAATAATGATGCAGTATATTGAAGGTGTTTTGTATCACTTTTGCAGAATTGGAAGACAATTCACAGAAAAGTCTATTGGAATCGCTTGCAAGGATAATAAGTACAGCTATAAGTTAATGTCAAAAAGCACACAGCGCATGAAATATGTATTGCTGGTAAATTCTTTTAGTGCTGAAGTGTTTGAATTCTATGCATTTGTTCTGCATGTCAGAGGGCCTTTAGTTTATCTGCTTTTAGTTTGATTTCTAGAGAAGTAATATTATGAGTTTCCTTTAAAAACATTTTGACTTTCTGGATCTAGTTGACTGAAAGATGTTATTAGAACTTCATATTCCTACCTGAAATTCTCAGAGCAGGGATAAATTTGGACTTAATGCAGGTGACCCGGAGCCTTGTCCAGCTGAGGTTTCAAAACTGTCAGGAATAGAGATTTCACAGCCTCTCTGGGTAACCCTTTCCAGTGTTTAAGTAGTCGCATGAGGAAATATTGTCTACATCCAACTGGAATTTCACTTGTTTGATTTCATTGACCCTACTTTCACTGTGCACCTACTAGAAAACTCAGCTATGTCTTCTCAATAACTCCTTTTCATAAACAAACACATCTACAAGGAGAATTGAGAGGAAAACCAAAGGAAAATGCATTTTCAATGCATTATCCACCCAAATTTCCAAATTCCAATCTCTACAGTAGCTGGGGCCCAGATTGCACTGATGTATGAAGGTACAGTCTGTCAGGGACAGGACATAGCATCACTTTTGTTGAGCTTCATGAGATTATTGTCTGCCCATTCCATCATTTGAACATGATGACCTTAAAATATATACAGAGGAAGGAGAAATGTACTCTCCCTTAACCGTGATGGACAGAAAAACAGATCATGGCTTAAACTGTAGCAAGGGAGATCTATGTTAGATGCGAGGGAGACAACTCAAGCAGTAATGAGGGTGAAACACCAAAACTGGTTGTTTTAGAAGATCATAGAACCTGTATCAAAAGAGGTTGTCTCAAATGAATTAGGCAAACCTTTGGCAAGAAAGAGGTAGGGCTGAATGCACCTATCTTGGAATAAAGGGATTCAGTGAAGGGAAGCAGAGAAGAGATGCCCTCTAATATAGGTGGTTTTGTAAATGTGTTTTAGACATTTGCCATCAGGCTAGTTCCCCAAATGATGGGAAACTTCAGATTTCCTTATACTGTAAGGGATTGTTTCTGATAAACACAACTGTGAAAGAAATGCCTGTATTTCGTCCATGCAGAAAAACAAAACTCCTATTTTCTAATAACTAGACTGATGTTATCATCATCTATGTTAGAAACTTAGTCCTGGTGGTTAGAGACTGCTTCCCTCCTCCATTTTTTCATTTATAAAGCAATTGGTCTTGATATTTCCTTCAACGTTTTTTAATTCTCACTCAGTAGCTAAATAAATGTAAACAATTACAATGCTTATGTTGCTACTGCAACTAATTGTAATATTAAATTCCCCCTGTGAATGGAATTTTAATGTTCTTGGTGGCATTTTGTCAGCAATTTTCCTGCTGTTTAAAAGATCAGTGTCTAATGGAATTAAGGTAGATAATCAAATCTCAAACCTGAATCAGGGTACGAGGTTGGGATGCCTGGGGAGTACTTCCTTACTGAATATGAATGAAAGATGTCGGTGCTTACAGTGGAGAAAAATAAATTGAAGCCCATATTGTCACACTATGATGTTACCTCAGCCTTCTTGGCAAGGAACTTAGATTCCTTTTCTGGTAGTTTGACTATATGACAACACGAAGAATAAATCCAACTTGTCACCTAATGTCTGGCATTGGAACAATGTTAGAAGGGATTTTATCCAAAGGGCTTCGCAATGTGATTTTTTCCTACAATTTTTAGTGCAGCAATGAACTTATTGCTGGTGGTTTTTTGATTTTTTTTAGTTTGTTTGTTTTCCAAATCTTTAGATTATGTTTGTAATGATTTTGATTCTCTCATCTGAGACACAGCTCCAGGCTCTGTACTGTGTGTGTGTGTGGAGATGAGAGAGTTGAGGTGAAAAATTATACCTGGTATTAGGTGATGATAACTTCCTGAATGTGATCTGCATGTGGTAACGATGAAACTTAAGTAAGCTGCAAAAAATAAGTGATGGTAACTGATTTCCATGTGGGAGTGTTGTTTATGCAAGTTCAAATAATAAAAAGAGAGAAAAAAATTACATAGCTAGCAAACTCCTGTCAATTGTTGTCAGATCTGCTTTGAGTACTGTGTGTAAATTGGAACACAGTGATAAGACAGCAGGCAACCTGTAGGAGAGTGCAGGCATTAGGAAAAAGTTTGGTTTGGTATGTTCTGTGGGTATAACTTCTAGAAGGCATCTTCCAAAACCATTTCCCTTACTTCAGTGTTTTATCCTAGGGAAATAATGTTCTTCCATCAGAAATAAAAGGATAATAGTGTTTATTTAGATTATTGCCATCATAGTGGAGTATTGAATGGAAGACCCTATGAAATATCTGTGGAAAAAACTTGAGTTGAGTGTTTATGCTCTATAGCTAAGATCAATAGCAGATAGAGGACCTTTGCGGTTTCCATGGATAGAAGCATGTTTAATACATGTTCACCATTGCCTAAATGTGTATGTTCCAGAACATTTTCTGATTTATTCAATGCCATTGATATTCTTATATTCTAAACTAGGAATTGTCCTGCAGCAATAAAAAGACCATCTTCCCAGAGGTAATCATTTTAATCTCATGACATATGAAGCTATATTAACATTTAGCAGCTTACATCCTGGCAGTAATACATATGCAAATGACTGTGAAAATGAATCTAATTTATGTACATTTAAACTGTGAATAAATGCTGACTTTTTAACGTATTTTGTCAGACTGTTTCACAACTGGGTAAATTCCAGTCTTAGAACAGGGCAATTTAATGTATTTCAATTTCATTGTGTTTATTCTTATCTCCCAGCTGATTTTTCTTTCACAACTATTTAATACTTAAGTAACTCCTCTAAAGTAATAACTTCATGCCTGTTATGCATTCCTACAAAACAGTAGAGTGTAAGACCATATATATTTGTTACTCTATTAAACATGTTTCTCAATATTCTCTGGAGATGCTTTAAAAATATCTTTATTGAACTGTAAATGACATGTAAATAGGGCATGTTCTGATTATATGTACTGCACTTGTTTAATAGGCTCCCTATATATTCAGTGTGTTTAATTATTTTTCAGTTGAAATGGTGTAATAATTAGGTTTTCCTTTTACTGAATGATACGATTGTGTCCCCTATCTGGCAGCATTTACATTAAACACATTTTTCTAATAATGTTTTTCTTTAATCAAACTTTTTGGCAATGACTTGTAAACATGCATCCAACTTCAAGTCCTGTTGAAATTACTGGGAGTTTTTGAGGTACCTCTATGGCAGCTGAGCAATACACTTAGCATAAACTACTTTGCTCATTTCCTGTTTTAGAATGTCTCTTTGTGGATCTTTCCCTGTACCAGAACAGACTGTCTTGCATTCTTGTTTTCTTGAATGAAAGACAGCATTTAGCAATAAGAAAATTCTTATTTTTTTATTTTTCAGAAAATAAAAATTGATCTTCAATTCTTTAATGTGAGACCATATATTCCAATGGTAACAACAGAGTTTCTTCCTACATTCTTCATTTTAACTCTTGAAATTTTGATTTTAAGAAAACTCTCACTATTTGTGTGTTTTTTAATGCTTTCACAATGAATGAACCTGCAGGAGTAGTATTAAATAAGAGGTAATATACTAGACGTAATTTCTGACACCAAAGCCTAAACCACTAAATAATTGCGAAAAAACCCTCCATGTTGTGGGCTTTGTGCACTTAATCATTTAGATGTGGGCCTGATTTTTGCAAATTTGAAGAAACTATTCTAATATCCTCAAACTGTCCCATGTGTGCTCTTAAGACATGTCATAAAACATAATTTCCACAAGAACAGTTTACTGTGGCAGAATAAGGGAGGATCAAATCAATGACAGACGTGGCAGCTGTCAGTATTTAAATTTGTAAGGATTCGCACACAAGATTTAAGATGGGCTAGATCTTAAAGTAAGAAAACCTGAGTAGGAAAGTTATTACTGCCAATTTAGAAATCACCATCCACATACTACAGGTTCTAGGTAAGAAGTCCTGCTGTCTGGTAAAAAAAGTGTGCTTACCAACTTCTCTAGAGCTATACTGGTGGGTATTTTCTGAGGATATGACCACATGCAATAGAATGGTGCAAGAATAAAATGCATTGAACAGCCACATCAATATAGAATAAAAACTGATCTATGAAAAAGGGCTGGAACTGTTTGGCAGCAGTAAAATGTCAGCTGCAGCAAAGGCTTTATATTTGGACACTGCCCTTTACATAGAGGATTATGCTCTCTGTAATACATTTGCTCTGGATACATGTTTACCAAGTACAGCGGGAGACAGTGAGTACAGAAGGATTGATTCTATATCTTGTATTATTTAGCGTGTTCTTATACACACAAAGCCAGGGCATCAAAAATACAAATTAAAATATCCTTGCAGGAGCTGGACACCCAGGGCCTGAAAGGCTGTTAGTGCTGTGGCCTGAAAGCTCCAGCAGACATAATCAACTCTGTCAGTAGAAGAAGCTGAAATCTCAATCCCAGAAATATCTAGTCAATCATCCTACACGGTGGTGTTCTTCAGCTTTCTGTTGGTCATCCCACTATCACATGTCAATCATAGTAATTTAAAACACCATGTGTCTTGTCCTACCTGTTTTACATTTTTCAATACAGAGCATTATATGCAGCATCCCTTGGGTACCTATTGGGACAGAGCTGTAGTCATGATTTCTGTGGATATTCCCCTGCTGATGTACACAAGACAATTGATGATAACTGTATTATTACACCTTTTGCTGCTGATATTACTGATTGAACAATCTCTTCCAGTTGTTCATCCTCACCATGTTCATAGTCATTTTACTGCTCTTCTCACCCATTCCTGTTTTGCATACCAGCTGAGTGATCTCTGATTGCCTATTAACTCTGGTGAGTCTTCTGAAACATAAGCAATTTGCTCAACTTTGAATGTCATGTGTTCAGATTCCAAGTTATGATGATGATTGCACATTTAGTTTAAAAGTGTTTTGCACTCACTTTCATTGCTTATTCAAGTCCTATAAATAAGAAAATTTGAAATGCAGCCCTTCCCTACTGCTGTTGATTGACTGAGCCCCCTGAGGCATAACTGTCTCCAAAGGACTTAATGAGATGACAAATCGTTCAGCCTTAAGCTTGTAGGAGACATTATAAATGACAGCAGTGGTTGCACAGTTAAGAGCTATAGGTGAGATAACGTTTACCATCTGTAGGAAAAAACAGTGTAATTTATTAAAACAATGCAGGTAACAAGGCATTGAGAGTAGTTCTTCTCTCCCTTTCATTTCTCTCCTCTTAATGCTGATGGCAAATTTTCACCTATCGTTTGGTCGAACAATAAGTCTGACACATGCCCTGTGTCCTTTTTAGGAAGGTAGTTAATGACTATCCTCGTTTTGTTAACTTCGTTCCTTTTTTGCTTTATTACTAACAAGTTTGCTACTTTCATACAGATATGGCAACGTAGAAAGTTTCAACAGTCAATTGCCATCCTTCCGCTGCTTACTTGAAGGCTGCATCCCCAATGTTAAGAATGCAAGTACAACTGAGGGACCATTGATATGTACTCTGTGGAACTTGTCAGGAAGAGTAAGACAAACGCCACATTCTTCAGCATTATGCCCCAAAAGGTTTGACTCTTAACCAGGCCTGTAAGCACAGTCTTCATAATATTAGTGAGAGATACCATTACAGGGCCACTGATAAAATGACTATTCCACTCCAGAAACTAGATTAAACTGGGAGTTAGTTGTGGTAACTGAGAAAGCAGTCACCAGCTGAAAGTGAATCCTAATTGTCAGTGTGACCTAAATTCAGGTCAGCACTGGTCAAGAGCAAATGTGTGATGAAACAAAAAACCAGAATCACTGTACATGTATCTATAGGATTGCATTCCCCTTGGTAACACCACTTAAATATAGCAACAGATTTTTGTAATGGTTATGTCTCTTTCCTATTTGATTATAAAAATAAGTTCTAAACCGCAGTTTCTTAAAGTGCTTAGAGATAAGTTATGCTATGTGGTGATTGCTCTATTACTACAGTGCAAGGGAGTCATTAACAACAGTAGCTATCATTGCCACTCCACAACCGTATTAGTTTACATCAGTTACAGAAAAACAGTGAAACAGGCCATCAGGATAAACCAATACTATAGATTCTAATACTAGAAAAATAATGATCTTTAGATTGAAGCACTTACTAGGTGTCAATTTAGGGTGAATAACCCTTAAATTACCCCTAGAGAGTTTGGTAATGTCCTTTAGATTATAACATACTTCTGTGAAATGAATTCTTGCATCCTTTTCCTACTCCCTCTCCCCCAATCCAAGCATGAGAAAAAGAGATAAAATTTTAAATATAACATCTTGGAGAATTATAATTTTTACATACTTCTTGAGCTTCTATATAATAAAAATGCTACTTTTATAGGAAAGGCATTCTTTTACAGAAGATACATATTCTTAGGACAAGAAAGGCAGAGTAAATTTGACTTAATTTCCTGTCTGCTTCTTTTTTTAAATTTTCATTTTTATATTTCCACTAGGTTACAAATACCGCAAGATAGGTTTGGGGTTCTGGGGGGGCTTTTTTGTTTGTTTGTTTGTTTTTGTAGAAAACCTATTAAAAAAAAAGTATAAAATCACACCATCTCCTTTTAATTCAGTGTAGGTTATCTGAAAGCATTTCTGAAACCTAGATGTTGGAGGCCTTTGTTGACCTTTAATAATATTTCTTAATCTTCAATAAGCATTTATTTTATACAAGTGGAAAAGAGTACTCTGCTGTACTAAGATTACTAATCTGGGAAAAACACCATAATTGTTCAAAATCCTTATGAATCTCCAGCAAACTATGCTCAGTGGGCCAAATGCTGTTCTCACACCTTTATGTACACAAAACCCCTGAAAACAGCTTGATTCCTTACACCTCAGTGTAAGAAAGAGGCTTACTTTGGCCAAAGGTTCTACATCCAGTTGAAAGTATTAAATAGTAACATTTGCAGCTCAGTATTTATATTAACAAATCAAGGGCATGGATTATCTGAGAATAAAACAAATTCCTTTTACTTTTATGAACTAATATCAATAAGTGCAGCACTGAAGGAATTGATTCCTTCCACAATTGACTGCAATTTCAGTCTGTGCCATGACCTGTTTCACCTTTGTTGCACAACATAAACTAACCTCAGCTGCATTTCTTCATCGCTATTGGATTTACTGTCTCCATTCTTCTTGTCACAGTTCCTCATGAGTCCATTTGGTCTTCAAAAAAAAGTTTTTTCCTCTCTCTGGATTGTTTGGTGGTGGAAATTCTGTCTAAAAGTTATTCTGTCTTGCCTAACCGCATTTTTATTGTCATTATCCTCACTCCTTTGTACCCCTCCTCTCCAAGGCTCAGCCTGACAGGTACTGATTTTCTACCTATGTGTTATGCTGAGCATACTGGTAAGCTGTGAGTACTGCTCCTTAGAGGGTCACTAGAGTCAGTTTTCAGTGACTCATAAACCTCCTCTCAGCACATGCATTGCTGTCACTTCTCTGTTCACAAGGGCTGGAGAATGCTTCTGTGCTATTCAAGTGTATTAGCCATGACCCAGGTTTTTACATATGTTGTACCTGACAGTTTAACGTCAAACCCTCTCGTGAAAGTTATGCAGAGAGCAGTTACTGTGAAAAGCAAAAGGAAGGTTCTCCAGGAAATATATCTCAACTTAAAAACTATATCCATTCATACTGGGACAAATATCAGGGAACATTTGTTCAGCACAACCCCATATCTTGAAACTAGTCCTATGATCATGAATATAACTTTAGAGATGTCAATCTCATATCTAGCAAAGTTTGAGTACTTCCCTGAGAATTTCTAAGACTGCATATAAAATAACACTTTAAACTAAACTTGATTTGGTCATGGGCAGAACAGCAAACCTGCAATGTAGACAACCACAAAAAAAAGAGTTAAATTTCCCGCAGTGTCTGGACAGCAAAGGCATGTATGTGATTTAGTCAACATTCTCTAGAGGGTAGTGATCCTTTTTTCATCTGCTTGTTCCCACTATTCTTCTTCTTTGCAATTTACTCTGTAATATGATAAAATTATTGGGTTTGCTTCCTGCAGACCCTCTGAAGGTCTGAACACGGAATAGGTCATTCTGATATCTAACAACTGTTTTTCCAGTCTACAGACTAGCTCTATGCACATGATCTTACACAGGATTTCTGAACTACTTGTTTCATCTTCAGCTCTCCTGAGTCTTGGCTCACAGCAAAAAAATTGCCTTTGCGACAAGCCTAAGCTCTGCTTGGGTTTGGTCTTCCTTCAAGCACCCATCTGCCATAGCACTATTCCGTGGAGAATTAAGTTTACTTTTTTAATGCCACTTGATAGTTACTGATTTTACTATTGAATTTTCGTTATTTCTATATTAAAATAAATAATGAAATGCAAGTCTTTGTTTATCAATTACTCAGATATAGTACTAAGAAACCTTGTGAACCCTGAGTCTTCCTCAAGCAAGAAGAACCAAGTCACTTCTTAAAAATGTATAACTGAAGAAAATATAATGCATATTCTTTTCTGGTGGAAGTTGTGAAAGGACTGTTGGTGATGGATAATATTTCAATAGACCATATGGGAGAGACTAGGGTCTTGTCTCATTTATTTACTATTTTCCCTCTATGGAGCAAAGAATTTTGATTTTTTTGAATGTTGAACACTGCACTGAAATACATATTTTTTTAATACTGGCATGTTTTCACAACTAACACTATTTTTTACATGTTTGCTTCTAAATTCAGCAAATCAATCTGCAGTGCAAGCCCTCATCAAAGCAAATAAAGCCACACTGTAAAAACAGCTGCTTAGTGAAAAAAAAAACAACAACAAAACCAAACACAACAAAACCTGGGGAAAATCTATTTATGTCTCTTTGGTATGGACTCTTGATGAATCACTATTCATTCTGGGTCACTTACAGAACTGGCTCAGTTTACTAATGACCTTAGCTATTATTCCTGTTGCAGATTTTAAGGTTAAGTATTAGTCTTTTGCACTTTGATAATACATGCTTGAGTTTCACAAATAGATCAGTTACATTTGAGTATTTGTGTTTTAATATATGCTCGTTAAAACGATGCAAAAGCCTCATATCATTATCACAGTGTCTTCACACCACGGTTTTACTCAATCTGTTTCCTATTTTTTTTATGCAGCTGTTCATAACATAGTCTTAACAGGCTGGTCAAGCTGTGAAAAATAAAAATGGGTAGTTAGGTATAAATCCTTCAGTTTCTGACCTTGCCATGAACTTGTGTGACTCATAGATTAAAGCCTCTGCTGCAGAACTGGCTAGAGGTAGTTGATACATCTGTCTTTTTAGACGCCAGAAAGTGTTTCCGTAAGGACAGAAAATGCCACAGGAAATCCTATGGACTTTAGGTAGAACAGAGAGCACTTAATTAATGATTCTATGATCTAGAAAGAAGACCTATTGTAAGTCAGATGTTGGGTACCTAAAAGCTACAGTATCCAAAATTTGAAAAGTTACCCTCTATCACTCCCATGCATCAATAAAAGTTTATTGTGTAGTACATACATTATGTTCTGACACCTTGGTCAAGTTTTTGAAGAACATTTTGATCACATGAATATGATAATAGAAGATAGGAAAATAATTACAATCAGTGTTTTAGCTCTTATGACTAGCTTTTTTTTTTCCATTCTAATAGTCTGTATTTTGCTTTCTCTGATGTCTTCCAGAATTAGTTTATTTAAAAGGTATTTTTCTTCTTGTCCTTTATCCTTATTCTTAGTAGGTTGAAGTTTATAACATTCATTTAATCTCTCTCTCATGTTTTTCTCATCTTATTTTAGTAGTAACAAATTTTCCTCAGGAATGAACCTTTAATGTCTTTTAATGATGGATCATTTACAGAAGAGTGCTCTGGTTGTAGCATATCCACTTCTAGTTTAATTAGACTGCTGCTCTTCTAGGTTCCTTTCATCTTTCAAAATATATCCTGCTATTCTCTATTTTTTTCCTTGCACTTTTTATATCTGCTTTCTAATTTTCATGGGAGTTGAAGAGCTTGCCCACTTTTAATGTTCTTTGGCTTCAGAGAGATTGTATACTGGCTCACAGATAACAAATGCTGGTAACAAACACGCATGGTCAGCAAGCTCGGCTATTTGTTCTCCATCAGAATAAAAGAAAAAAGAAACGCACATCAGGAATAAAGTCCACTTGAATCTACACTAATATAAACTTTATCATGTTTCTTTAACCCTGGAGAGTAGTTTTAAGCTATAACATTAATGAGTTTCTCCACATTTCTGAATTTGCTTTGAACAGTGTTCATGCCAATCTCCCAAGTGTCTGTGATCTTAATTTTCCTAAGAACATCCAGAGTCGCACATTTCTCTCTCTTTCATGGTCAAGATGAAGCATCTGCTGCCTGCTCTCTTCATTATCATCATAAAGAATGAGAGTTTAAAAGCTAGAAGGCTAGCAAATGTGTGGACCATGCACCTGAGAGATAAGTGTCCCAGAAAACTGGCAACCCATGTGTATGCAGTTTTTTTCTGGGCTATGTTTCCTTCTCTCTCCTGCCATATTGTTGTAGTTTTTTCCTTTCATGGAATTATCTATGGCAGCAGTATTGTACAGCTAATTAGTACATGACAAATGGACTGTTTGTATTCTTTTGAAATGGAGAACTTTTATTCTATCTTCATTTTAAAAAAAAACAAATAAACCACCAAGATTCTCCAAGGAAAGGAGGAAAACAAGTGATTTTTAGGTTCCAATTCTTCCAAATTTCAGTTCTCTGTGATCTAGGCAAAAAAGTAGTACAAGTGTTTCTAAGGTTGTTAGCATTTCTTAAAGTATTGATGGTTTTACTTCACAAGTGGAAGGGAGCTGATATAAGAAAGGTTAATACCTTTTGAGTAGTGGAAAATATTAATCTAATTGTTCCACAGCAGTTTATTAATCAATGGCTCATATTCAGTTGAAGACATTTTACTGTAACCTTGTAAGTTTCTATGGCAGAATAAACATGGTTTAACACCCAGAGAAGCACATTTCTTTACATATTTTAAAATTATTGATAAATAATCTCAGATTAAACTTGGCCTCTTTTTTTTTGAAAAAAAACAAGCCAACTTTATTATTGACACAACTCTAAATTACTGGATTAAAACTGGCAAAACTGGACATCTGTGCAATCTCTGGTCAATGAATCCAAACTGTCTGGCTAAAAACAGGGTTTCACTTCATTTTGTACAAAGATGCACTAGGAGATTGCTTAGGAATAAACACTTTCTAGGGTAAAAGACAGAAAGGTGGAAGTAGTTTCTTCTTTACATAAACGGAACTGAAGCAGAGATGCTGTGATTTACCTAGAATAACTCAGTAATTAGCAAGAGAAGGCAGCAATATCCTGAATCTCAGTATCCTCCTCCTGATAAGGCCGTCTTTTCAGAATTATTCGAGGCATTTAGAAAAATACAAAAGTCTAAAAAATGTGGAAGGCATAGTTTTGCCCAGGCATTATAGAAAGGAAAATATTTCCCAACATTCTTTCTCTCTTTTTGTTCTCTTTAATTCTGAAATGAATTCTACATGAATTCATAGCAACACTTAAAATTATACTTTACCAATCTCTGGCCAAATTTTCTTCCCTCTTTTTATGTAAAATTTTAGAAAAAAAAAGTTAAAACAGTTTATGAAAAAATTCCATAATTCTGGATAATCATTTTATAGAGGTAACATCACTACAAGTTATCTCTGATAAAAAATACATGATAGGATTATTGCTTTCCAAATGCAGTCTGTTTCCAGCTATAAATGACTACCTGGATGCAAGTGGTTGCTGTCCTCAAATTTCAATTTGAACAAGAAACTGTCATACTATTTTTCTTTATGAGCTAGGCTCAAACAAATACTTTCTTTAAGCTCGTCTTTGAATTATTGATAGTATTGCTTTGAACAACTTTAGTATAGCGAATCTTATACAATTCATCCTTATTTGTGCTATAAGCTTTCAGAGGAATTGAGAATAATTTATATTTTAAAATAAGACAAGCCTAAACCACACCTGTGTCATTTCATCTGGTTATATGAACATTAATACCTGGCATCAAGGTTGTTCCTGAAGTTCTGATAAATAGATCAGGATTGAGTAGGAATACACTATTTTCCAATGTTTTATAAATATGTTACATATATTGACTTCAATATTTGGATCCTTTCAGTAAAGCTATGACAATTTACAACAGCAAGGATGCAGAAAAACTCAATATAGGTGTTAACACTGTAGACAATCACAGGTCATAGAATTTTCACTAATCCTGTTGCAAGGCGGAAAGGAAAGCAGAGTATGTTCCTGTCTACACTGCATTAATCCAAGAGCAAGAGTAACTTAAACAGATAAGCTACATTAACGTGACTGGAACAAGTAAGAAGAAATGATTGTTCTAATTGTGATATTTGTTAGCAGAGTATTCATTGATCATTCATCTGCTTTCAAAGTGCTGAATAATGGGATGACAGCAGATGGCTCTGTATGAAATGTCCAGCTTCCATTATTCATGTCTGATGGCAACCACTCAGGGTCACATGATACTTTTCCATGAACAGAACACTCCTGCCCACGGCAAGGAGTGGAATGAGATAATCTTTAAGGTCTCTTCCAACCCAAAACATTCTATAAATCTATGATTTGAATTTCATCTATGAATTTTTCATCTAAATAAATGCTTTTAATCTGGTTATTTGTGATTCAGGAACACTGTCTCAAGTAAACAACTCTGTGGTGAAGTAGAGGCTAAAAGAACTTCAGCTACTGCCATTAAAATCATAGAATCATAGAATCATAAAGATTGGAAAGGACCTTTGAGATCATCAAGTCCAACCTACAGCCCTACACCACTCTAAACCATCTCCTGAAGTGCCACATCCAGCCGGTTTTTAAATACGTCCAAAGATGGTGACTCCACCACCTCCTTTGTCAACCCATTCCAATGCTTCACCACCCTGTTGGTGAAGAAGTTTTTCCTAATGTCCAATCTAAACTCCCTTGGTGCAACTCCAACCCATTTCCTCTTGTCCTATCACTATTCACTAGGGAGAAGAGGCCAACACCCATCTCACTGCAGCTGCCTTTCAGGGAGTTGTAGAGAGCAATAAGGTCTCCCCTCAGCCTCCTCTTCTCCAGGCTGAACAGCCCCAGCTCCCTCAGCCTTTCTTCATAAGACTTACCCTCTAGTCTCCTAATCATTCTGGTTGCCCTTCTCTGTACCTTCTCCAGCACCTCAATGTCCTTCCTGTACTGTGGAGCCCAGAACTGCACACAGCACTCGAGGTGCAGCCTCACCAGGGCCGAGTACAGGGGCACAATCGCTTCCCTGGTCCTGCTGGCCACACTATTCTGATACAAGCCAGGATGCCACTGGCCTTCTTGGCCACCTGGGCACATTGATATTGCCCAGTTCCAAGCATTTGCCTGAGGTTTACATATGTTTGGCTTGCACAAGTCTCAAAAATGTGATCACTCCACGTATGTAGGTATTATGTTCAGATGTAGTAAATATATGCAGATCATGTGACTATTTCCTATCCAGAAAGAAATATAGGGACTCTTAGTAGCTATACATCCTCTCCTGTTTTTACTACATTAAAAAAATAATAATCCAGGAAGAAATGTCATCATTTGGAAATTAGTGCCCAATATTGTTATACCTAGGTCTAGGAACAGTGTTTTACTCCTTCCTCTTCTGTTAGGCAAAAGTACATATAC
The DNA here is from genome assembly GCF_000703405.1 of Apaloderma vittatum. Taxonomy (NCBI): domain Eukaryota; kingdom Metazoa; phylum Chordata; class Aves; order Trogoniformes; family Trogonidae; genus Apaloderma; species Apaloderma vittatum. The sequence goes on from NW_009712198.1 coordinate 70,892, forward strand.
TGATACACTTAATTTAAATAAACTTTACTTCTTTCCTAATATTTTCAAGTATCACCAAGAAGATGTAAAGAAATATGAAGTCTACGTGCAAAATTCTTTACTTGATAAGTCAATTTCTGAAATTAATTTATTTGCATCAGAGACTAAGTCTGAACAAAAAAAGAAATACTTACTAAGTCATCCAGTACACCTCATGAAAAAATCATTGCTTAGAGGTATTTTCTGTCTGATTTGCAATGAATATACATACTTTTAGAAAACTGCTTTATATCCTCGTGTGCCTCCTGAAAGAGTTAACATTGCATCCTTCAGTACAGCTTTTTATCAATTTTTCCCCTGTAACATAATTTCAAATTAAATATTATCAGAGTACTAGATAAAAAAGACCTAAGAGGATGCTGAGTGGCCTAGAAAACATTTTGAATGGGAACAATATATGCACAGAGAGGAAAACCCCAAGTATGGAAGAACCTGGTCTTTGTCCATTTTGCGGTCAGTATAAAACTGTTAATTTTGTGGGGAAAAAACTGTTCCTTTATGTCAGAGTATTTCAGCTCATTTCATTAAGGACAGGTAGTCATGACTCTGCAGTCTGTACTTTTCATAAACCCATTGAAGAATGATTGGTAACAAAGGAAAATTCCAGAAATTTACATGAATCCCATTGCAGTGTATAGACTCTGTGTATAAAAACTTAACTCCAGTGGGAGCTATAAAATATATGGAATCATTTTACTTACCTAATATGCAGGAATTTTACATTTAATTTATACAAGAATATAGATGTCTGTCGTAATAGTAATAAATGCTTTGAGTGAATGGATAAAACCAGATGTTAGAAATTTTATCAGAAAATTGATGAACAAGGGATGCAAATTTAATTATTTTTTATGGCATTTTATTGTAAACCACTTTTTCTTTTTATGATGTTATTTTCTGCATAATCTTAATCATGTTTCTGCTCAAGACAGTGTTCAAATACTTGCATAACAAAGCATGTAAAATGGTAGCAAAATTATTTAAAGAACTAGAGTTCTTTTCATTGGCCCATGTGAGAAACTTTTTCAATTCTTGTGCTTGTCTAGTTTTTATATAATGTCATGCAAATGAGACAGTTTTTAGCCTTTGAATCAAAAGTCAATTTCCTGGTGGTCAGTATTTACTTCTAGGGTTTTGAGGCCTCGTGCTGAAGAAGAAATTGAACCTGCTGCTACCTGACTTGAACAATTAAGCCCCTGACTCATGCTAGATGCTGCTACGTCCTGGCTAAACTAAATCTTTTAGAGTACATTATGTATCCTAAGCACATCTCTCAGATGAAGACCTGTGTGAACAAAAAGGATCATTCACCTTGAGATCCTAACAGGGCCTATGATATTAATGCTGGTGATCACAGAAGTGTTTGACTCTGACAAGGCTGAAACCTCACAAAGTAAGTTCTGAAGCTGCAGTTCTACACTGAAAATTCTGACACATTCAGACTATTTGCTTTTAGGATCAGATGGCAACTTGAAGATCTTAAATTTATGTCATGTAAATAGAATGTTATTTAGCTATTTGAAGATTTTTTCAGGAAGGAAGGAAGCAAAGAGAACTTTTTTCAAGAAGGAAGCAAGGAGAAGAATTTTTTTCAGGAACATAGGTTACAAGTTTTGAAAAATAATAGTATAATGTATTTCTGCACTTCACAATGTGACTATCCCTAATGGAGAAGCCCTTACATAAAGCGTGTATGTCAGAGGACTGTGAATACTCTAGAACATATTTCCTTCTCTCATAAATGCCAGTGATGTGCAAGCCTTTATGTTTTCTTTTCACTCTTTCTTTCCTGCTTTTCTCTGTCACTTATTTCTACCTTCACATCTGTTTTTATGCTTCTTTCTTCTGCCAACTCGATTGTTTATATTTCTTTTAACTCTCTGTGACTGGAATATGAAGGCAAGGGATCTTATTTATGGGAGTGTGGTGTTCTAAAATAACCATCATTGCTCTTGCATATAGAACCAAGGAAGTTCTTGCTTTGTATGTAGATAGACTAGCCCTCATAAGCACGCTGGTTACAACAAATTGACTGGAATAAACAGAAGCAGCTAGTTCACTCATCTTGAGTTAAGAAACGATTTTATTTCCTCTTGTCTAAATCTTTGCAAAATGATATACAGGCTTACTGGCACTGGTGCTTCAGTCTATTTATCTCTTGTTAAAGATTGTGAAATGAAAACTAATGGAAGTGCAGAAAAGCACAAAATGAAATAGGTTATTATTTAATGAGTGGCTGTATACAGTGGAAAGTTTCACTGATTTCTCACTTCTGGGAGATTCAGAAGGGTAAGTTCAGGAACAGAAAAACAATGAAAAACCCCACCAAACAAGCAATACACTATAGCAAATATCTAAGTTCTGAGGAACCTACAGGAAGGCTGGGGAGGGACTTTTTGCAAGAGTCTCCACTGATAGGACAAGGGGAAATGGGTTTAAGTTGAAGGAGAATAGATTTAGATTGGACCTTAGGAAGAAATTCATCAGTATGAGGGTGGCAAGACTTTGGAATAAATTGTCCAAAGATGTTGTGGCTGCCCCCTCCCTGGAGGTGTTCAAGGCCAAGTTGGATGGAGCCTTGAGTAGCCTGAGCTAGTTGAGAGGCGTCCCTGCCCATGACAGGGAGGTTGGACTAGATGATCTCTAAGGTCCCTTCCAGCCTAGGCCATTCTATGATTCTATGTAGCAAAAAAATCAATCTAAAAATGACACCAAAAATACATAATAAAAATACATCAGAACTTTTGTACAGTGTATGGGCATTTCAGTTGAACTGAACTGGGCAGCTAGGGCATTTTATGATTCCACTCTTCAGTAGCAGGAAACTATAATCTTGATAATGGTTTTGATAGGGAGCTGTACGTATTTGAATTGTCCCAACAACTCATCAGGAACCGAATTGTTACCAAGACAGAGATACTGCCCTTCCACCACTGCTGTCACAGCCAGTTACCCCGTGTCATTTTGGGAAAGCAGCTCACATCACCTCTACTTGGCCAGTGAGAGAGAGAAATTGAGTTTTCTATCGAATTGGTCACATGGCCAGGATTGAGCAATCACCACAGATGTGGTGAAACAGTAAAATAAAGGACATAGTCCTTATTGAATGTACTGAATAAAAGAGATGATAGATAATTTCTCGTACTAGACGCGAGACTAACACTGACCAGTAAAGGCTATTTTTAAACTACTGAGCTGGAAACACATCATTTTGCAGCAGTGTTCTAGTCACCCACACTGCACATCGTTCTCATTGAATCAGCTAAACGGCTCCCTTGTATGAGAAATTTGCAATTATACTTTATCCTACCAAAACCTACACTTCAAATGGTTACAAATACAGGCAAACACAACTCTTGCCAAGGGCCATCCCAGCAGCATGCCTTCCACTCCCACTCTAGTGGGAGTCTAGACACCAACAGATGCAAGATGTGGTTGCAATTCTGTGCTGTGGGTACAATGCAGACCCTGACTTGGTAGCTGTGTGTGGTATGTGAATTTGTTTATCATCTGCAAGATGTATTGGTGCAGTCAATCTGGGAGCTGAAGGTGTAGCCTGTCTGCCAAAGCCCAAGGAACAGCTTTAAGGGTCTTGTGGCACCGATCACTTCTACCAAAATTCAAAATGATGTAGAACACTGTGACCGTTGTTCACATGAGGTACATACAGTAAGGAATATATTCCCAGGATACACTGAAATGAGAAGGTTAATCTACACATGTAAGTCAGGTTTAGCTTATCTATAATACTCTCCTAAAGTTTCTTATCATGGCTAGGCTTTGCGAACAAATATATGAGAAGGGCTCTACCCACACTTGTTACAAGCGCACTGATGGCTAAAAAGGCCGATGTGGGATAGGCAAGTCTGGTTGCAAAAGGCACAGCGGAAAGTCTCCTTAGGCAGTATTGGCGAGGCACGGTTCTTTCTGCATTGTCTTTCCTCCTCGAGACTAATTTTATGTGTGTTCTCAAAGGAGGCATCAGCGTTATGGATGGTGTGTCTCCACGTCTCCCAGTTGGAGGCCAGAGTGGACAACTGATGGTAGTCAATATGGCCAAACCTGAGGTATTGTATCAGAGAGTCCTTGTATCTCCTCTTTGGGACTCTGTTGTGGCAGCCTGTGGTGAGTTCACCACAGAGCACAGCCTTAGGGAGACGGTGATCCTCCATCCTGGAGATGTGCCCTGCCCAGCACAGCTGCATCCTCAGCAGCATGGCCTCAACAGTGGTGACCCCTGCCCGTTCAAGGACAGTGACATCAGTCACGTAGTCACTCCAGTGGATGTTTAGGATTGTACGGAGGCAGCGCTGGTGGAAGCGTTCGAGGAGTCGCAGGTGGTGGCGTTAGATGACCCATGATTCAGACCCATATAACAGAGCAGACAGTACAATGGCTCTGTAGACACTAAT